>NW_004949202.1:248631-276537 GCF_000317375.1 Microtus ochrogaster
ATACATGTGTACATTTATTTTTATCCTTCCTATGATAAACAAATAATAAATGAAATAAGTTCTCATAAGCTTTTAAATGATGTGAGGGTCTCATTTACTTGTGTGTGTACTCTCTATATATATATATATATATATATAATCTTTCAGCCTATATTCTGCTAAGTCATTGGCCAAAGCAGCTTTGGAGCCTATCCTAGAAGTAGCTCTTGTAGAGCAGGCTGGCCTCGAACTCACGGAGATCTGCCTGCCTCTGCCTCCTAAGTGCTAGGATTAAAGGCGTGTGCCACCACTGCCTGGCTTGGTCAAAGCAGCTTTATTCATGAACCAATAAAAGCAACACATATACGGAAGAACATCCCAGATCAAAGAGGAATGGCCACATAGTGACATAGTGAGATATGTCTTTTTTTTTCCTCTGAGCTATCTGAGGGCACTTAGTTGCACACACTGTGTTCCCTTTCTCCTAAGTTCTTGCAAGCATTTACTGAGACATCAGGAGACTTCTCTTCTAGTGAGTAAGACACCCACTGTCACAGAGACCTGTGACAATTGTCATGTGCCATACCACCTCTAGCCTGCCGGCCTTGCTTAGGGTCACCAGTTGCTCCTGTCTTCCAAGATCCTGGCATCTTGGGGAGCACAGGCTGAGTGAGTTTGGCATCAGTATCATGGAGGTCAATGTTGCTTGTGCCTTCATGCAGGTTGCTCTCAGAAGTGACGCTCGGGGCACACATGCAAACACAAGCTTCCCCTGCACCCTGCAAGGCGTTTCTGCCTGGATGCAAGACTGTAACTCTGAAGAAAAACCTGGTACACTCGGTGGAGAAAGACCCTTGACCTCATTCTCCAAATGACGCATAATCAGGACCGCCTCTCCAACAGGTCAATCCCAGCTCTCCGAAGTGGCTTGGGTGGGGGAGGGGGGAGCCTGCCATTCAGGCAGAGCTCTGTGCTGGGTGAAACTGCAGGGGATGCTCCAGGGCTGGCTGCCTCCTGCTGGCAAGCACCTGGTCTCTTCATGGCTATGAAGTATATTTGCTTGAGCCCAGGGCATCAGTTAATATCCACACTGGGGCCATGCTGGAAGTCAGGGGCAACCACCTCTGTGCTGAGTGTTGCAGGGAGCTTGGCTCCTGCACCCCAGTGTGGCCATGATTGTTATGTAAACACAGAACCCAGCTCCGGGGTGGTTTGCCCATCTGCTCCTCCACACACTCTTTCTGTCCTAATCATTTTCCACCCTCTTAGGTGAAAACTTGGAAAACGGACAGAGCTCTCAATCTCCTTTTCATTTCTAAAAGGGACCATTTCAGCTAAGCCTGCCTCCCTATTCTTCTCCAGGGTTTGTGTTTGTGAAAAGACCCGTCTCAAATTTCTGGAGCAGGAGCAGCTGCTCGAGGCCCCTTTTCACTGGGCCTGTCTCCCCCCAACCTCACCCCGCCCGCTCCCCTCCTTTTGTCTCTGTCAAAGCCAGCCCCTCACCCCCATCCTGACCCCTAGCCAACTCAGAGCCTTCTCCTTTGTCAGCCTCCCAGACGAGTTTCACCCTAAATCAAGCATTGTTTGGGCTCCTGGGGCCAGCACGTGCCCACACCCCCTAATCTTTTAATTTCACCCCAGGAGAAAGCAGCTGTTACTGATATACTCAGCGCACAGCTGTTGGCCGGGCCTGCTGCCGGCTCCAGGAACAATGAAGAAGAAAGGAGTTCAGGCTGTAAGGACACTGACATCCCCCTCCCTTCTTCCTCCTCCTTCCCCTCCTCCTCTCCCTCCTTCTCCTCCTTCCTCCTCATCATCATCTCCTTCTGGCAACAGTTGGCAGCACATGCTAAGAAATGCTGTCCTCCGAGAAGAGCCACTGTGCCCCTCCCAAAAGTGGGGTTTTGTGTACATCAATTCACACCACTGAACCCTCCTTGTTTACACGAGGACTCATTTCAGACGCAATCTCTCAGTTTCAAAGATCCCTGGCCTGCGGCATGATCCCTTTGCTATGGCAGGGTCCATTTGATAAATTACAGGGTGAGTCTCAGACGAGCAGAGGAGACCCCACACTGGCTCTGGGCAGCAGGGCGTGCCTACTGGGGTGCCGAGGCTACAGGGCTCCTTTGGGAATTGAAGGCTTCCTAGATGCCTGCAGAAAGTCTGAAGTCATCTAAGAGTTCAGCAGGGTGTGAATAACCGGAGCTTAAGAAAATGCCCTAGAAATACACATTAGCCAGGCCAGAGCAAGGTTGGCCTAGCCTGGGGAAAAGGAGTCTGAAGCATGACAGAGTTGAGTGTTCCTGCCAAGCAGGAGTAGCTCGATTGCACTTTTCACCCCACCTGGGTCCTCTCACCTCCACGCCATCAATCCTGGCACAAAGATTTAAGAGACCAACACTACCCCTAGTAGCATGTGTCTTCCCCCAGAGAGGCAAGTCACCTTCTCGTGGCCAAGACATCTTCCGCTTGGGAACCTGTGGCCAGAACTGCTTCCCAGCACACTGCTCTTGGTCGGCTTGCAAAAGCAGGAAAGGTTCACTGTCTACATGGATCAACACAACCACCGAGCTAGGGAAATACAGCCGGAGCGACATGGTGAACTGTAGTTCTGACTGCAATGAATTTGACCGGCCTTTGGCGGCTACCATATTAGATTTAATATTGATTTAACTATTCCCAGAACAGCCAGCACTTCTAGAGTCCTAAGGCTCCCAGAGTGGCTCCGATTGGCAGCTAAGTTGGGATACCTTGCTGAGATATCAAGTCCTACCTCTGCACTTGGAAGGCTTTGGGCTAGCCAACTCCTGTTTCTTAAAAACAGAAGATTTTATTTGCAACAGTGTTTGTTTCATGTAGTCCCTGCTGCCCCCAGACTCATCACATAGCCTAGGATAACCTTGACTTTCTCATCTTTCTGCACCCACATTGGGATTAAAGTAGGCAGCACTGCATCCAGGATACGTGGTGCCTGGGACAGAACCAGAGCTTTATGAGAGCTCTGCCCACTGAGTCACGTCTTCCATTTCAGAAGATTTTTCAAAACACTTCTCCAGCTAGAGGATTCCTGAAAGCCAGGCTGCTCTCAGACCTGAGGCCCCGCCTCGACATCTGTCCCTCTCTTCTGCCTGTCACTGCCGGGGCTCAGGGCTGTCACTGCCCAGGGGTGTTCCATGGAACCACAGGTTGGTAGGGGCTTCTTTCTGCACACTCTGTCTCACCTGGTGAGCAATTGAAAGATTCTGGCAGAAACCTGATGCTCGCCCGAGCATATGGCGAGGCACACACACCTGCCCAGTGGAGCACCTGCTGGGCCTCCAGAGGATGTGGGGCTGGTGCCCCAGGCCACAGGCAAAGCGTCCGATTCATTTGCATGCTGGACGCCTGCCACGTGCCTGGACTTTGGGCAAATCTGACACGGCATGTCATTGCTTTGAAGATCTGCAAATCTGGAGAAAGCTGTAGCTCAGACAACAAAGCCGCAGCCAGTCTGGGACGTATGATGCCCTACTCACCCCCCTCCTAACTCCCCCAATCCCACTCCCCTCCTCCCACCCACACCCCCCCCCCGCAAAGGGAGCAGGCAGATGAAAACCCTGGAGACCCACCGCCAGCAGATTGTACCATAAGAGTCAGGACCCTGCGGAGGCCAGAGCTCAGCTGTCCAGCCACCAAAACAAGCCAGAGTGGCCCAGAGAAGCTGAGCCCAGGGACAGCTTTATGTGAACCCAGATCCCATCATTTCTGCTCTTAGGGATCTTTTTGGATAAGCAATCGCTGTTTGCTTCTTTCGTGAACAAAAGGAGATGGATGGACCACCTTGTGATCAGTTTTCTCTTCCTAATGCTGGTGATTGCCCTTCATGGCTGAGCCCTCAAACTCACCCCGGAAGAAGTAAATCCTCTTTCTTAACAGCTGTACATTCTGCTCTTGCAACAGAAGACGACAGGGGAAGTGAGGGCAGGGCAGGCCGGGTGGTGTGCATGGATTTCTGCCCTGCTAGTTTTGGTCCTCGATTTTGGAAAGGGTGGAAAGTCAGTGGAGCCCATTTGGCACTGTCCCCTCTGCTGCCCTTGGGGATGGTGATCGTATAATCACAGTGGATGGCCAGCCTGTGTGATGGCCTACAGCCAGCCAGCAGCCTTCAGCCCACCTCTGGCACCTCGACCATTTGTCCAGGCATGCAATGCATGGAGACAGGTCTCAGAAAGGGACGTAAGATAAACCACGTGGCAGCACAGCCAGGACCCTGAAGGAGGGTTACCCCACACAATCCTGTGACACTTGAGGCCTAGCTAAGGGTCACGACTGAAGGCAGGTGGCCTGGGCACACTGAGGCCTGCATTCCTGTTCCCGTCTACCCACGGTCAGCTCCTCTCCCCACCCCAATCCTGTGCCCACTCTCACCCTTCAATTTGAGGAGATGCGGCTCCCCTCCAGCAGCGGCTGGCTGGGGAAGGTAACAGGCAGGCACATTTTAAGGCCATTAGCAAAGAACAATGAGGGCTGAAAGGGTAATCCCGGGGACAGGAGAATGACAGTCAGCCTGTGCCAGCAGGGCCTGGTTCATTACTCAGACGACAGATGGAAGGTGGCCTGGTTGCCAGGCAGAATTCAAGCTACCCAGCTCTTCCAGTGGGGGAGGCAGGAGCTGAAGGCCGAGTGTGCCTTCCGAACAGTTCAACCCTGTCCCCTAAGGCTCTCCAGGCAATGAGCTTCCTAGAGCCCTTGACAGGACTGAAGACCTGTGTGTTCTCAGTCGCTGCCTTAAAAGGCCCTGATTGTGTCCTCAGGACCACCCACGTGACCTACAAACCTTGCCCAATTAAGCACCGAGGCCACAGGAACAGGAGCTGGGACTCCTGGAGGGGCATAAACCCCATGGTTGGGTCCTCTTGTTGTCTCTGCCTGACCAGCCCTGGACTCAGCAAAACAATCGGGAATGGACGTGAAAGATAAACTTGCATCAATACCTTGGGAAAGGCTGGCCGAGGGGTTACACACAGGAGCAGGCAGCACAGTGGGGCAGTGAACACTGAGGGTGTTCACTCTGCTAAATGTACCTGCTCAGGTTTGCACACTGGGAGGGACAGGCACACTGAGGTGTGGATTTCCAGGGGAGCACACAGCATGCTTACAGCCCCAGGTACTTCCACCCCTGGATACCACAGAGCACTGGTCACCCTCTAGGCACGAGCACCCCTCTCGCCCGCACTGGCAAAAGGCAGCCCTGGCTTGTGAGCTATGGATAAAATAGCCCAAGCCAAAGAATGGACAGGTCCCATCTCACTCTCCTCCTGCCTGGAGATCACCATTGTGTTTTCAGAGTCGCCTGCTGCCAGATGGTCCCAGCAGAATCTGGTGCTTTTCTGAACTGGAATGTCCCAGTTGGCACAGCCGAGTGTCCAAGTCTGCAGGATCCTCATCAGCCAAATCTGTGCCTGGGGGACCTCAATACACAGAGACTGTTCCTTCCCTTCCCCTTCTGTGCACGGCTCACCATCTCCTGCCTTCTATTGCTTTAAAACCAGTGTTTGAAGAGAGTGCTTCTGTGAACATTCAGACTCAGCCAACTGGGCAACCATCAGGGCTGCAGATGGGGTACAAGCGCTTTATATTGCTCTCCTAGTTAGCGTGAATGATCAATTTGACACAACCTGGAGTCATGTGAACACCTCAGCCGAGGAATTGCCTAGATCAGATTGGCCTATGGGCGAATCTCTGGGGGAGAGTCTTAATTGCTAACTGACATGGGAGCGGCTCATCCACCTCAGGCAGCGCCATCCCCAGGCAAGTGATCCCAAGCTGATTAAGAAATTAGCTAAGCTTGAACCCGAGAGCAAACCAGCAGAAAGAACCGGTGCACAGGACTCTGAAGATCCAGTGCACAGGTCTCCTCCACAGTCTCTGCTTCAGGTTCCTGCCTTGGGTTCCTGCGCTGATCTTCCTCCGTGATAAGCTATGAACTGGAAGTGTTCTGCTGAAGAAATCTTTTCTCCCCTAAGTTGCTTTTAGTCAGATTTTATTATTGCAGCAACAGAAAGGAAACCAGAACATGCCATGTGACGAGGCTTCTGTGAAGGGCGGCGTGGCATGACCATCACCTTCCCAGAGCAAGGAAAACGGCCACGGTTTTATCCAGGAAGCTCTTTGACTCCATCACCCCCATCAAGCTTGCGCCATGCGCATGCAACAATGCATGCCTAAGTGTTGAGTCAAAACACTGGGATCAGCCTGCTTAGTCTTCCTGTTTTTTAGACCCTGCAGCAGAGTGTTGGGAGCTGACCAGGGGTCCTGTGTGCAGAGTCTGCATCAGGGTGTCTTCCAGAGCCATGTTGTGCATGCAGCAACCCAAATCACACAGACACGGCCCACGCTGGTCACTCTCAAATTCCACCCAGAATTTTTTTCTTTCTAGGCATCTCCTGTTTAACCGTAAATATTAAAAGTGACATAAATTGTTTCAAGATATGCAATAGTAAACAAATAACATACTTGTATGTATGTATGTATTATGTATGTGGTATGTGTGTATGTGTGTATTCTCATTTGTGGGCACACCTTTGCATGCATGTATGTATACACACGCACATGTGTGCTCATGTGTGTGGAGAACTGAGGTTGACCCCAGGACTCTTCCTTGATTGTTCTAAACTTTATTCATTGAGGCAGGGTTTTGTCGTCCTTCTCTTTGTTTATTTTGCTTTTTATTATATTTTATGTTTGTTGGTCTTTTGCTTGCATGTATGTCTATGTGAGAGTGTCAGAAGCCTGGGAACTGGAGTTATAGACAAGTGTGCGCTGCCATGGGGGTGCTGGTAATTGAACCCAGGTCCTCCGGAAAAGCAACCAGTGCTCTGAACGACGGAGCCATCTCTCCAGCTCCTAGTCAGAGTTTTCCATTTGAACCCAGAGCTTGTTAATACTGCTTAGTCGAGATTACCGGCTTGCTCCTGGGAGGCCATTTCTATCTTCTGAGAGCTAGGGTTACAGGGAAGCCATCTCTCTCACCCCAGTATTTACGTGTGTGCTAGGGACCCGGCCTGCAGTCTTCACACATGTACAGCAGGCAGTTTCCAGCTAAGCCATCTCTCCAGCTCCAAATAACATTCCTTGCTATTTGAGGGGTCTCTTTCCATCTTGGTTTGCTGGGGCTGTTGCAGGTCAGGGCTGCACGTAAAGGGTTTAGGCCATAGGAGGTCATTCAGGAGGCTGACACCGGGGACTGGAAGGTTGCTATAAAGGAGACTATGCTGTAGGCTCCCTCTCTTCAATGTGTTTCCGTTCGTAGAGCTCTGCTTCATGTTCACAGAACATTCTCTGGCTCTGTAAGGACACAGGGTCAATCTGACATCTTTAGAGCCCACTGTAAGGGCATCATTTAAGTTTGATTTTTATCTCTAATGACTTTGATTCCAAATAAATGCCCTAGGAGTTACATCATCAGCACCACCGTTATCACCACCTCAGCACCACCATTATCACCATCATTTTTATCACTATCACTACCACTACTACAACTGGTGTGAGTACCATCAGATCACCATCAGTATCACCACTGATACCACCACTGCCAGTATGACTACCACTGCTATTGGCATTGGCACCGCCATTGGAATCCCCATCACTACCAATATCATCATCATTATGATGTTCATCCTTATCCCCAAAACACCACCATCAGCATCAGTATCACAACCATCCTCATCGTTAACTTCACCACTATCAGCAGTACCACACACTACTATCACCATCATTAGGTCACCATTGCCTAAGCCACCACCATCAATATCAACACAGGATCACTACCTGTACCATAATCATCAGTGCTATGACCACCAGCATCACCATTCCCACCACAATCACCACCATCTTTACCTCTATCACCATCACTCTGATCATCAATCACCATCATAAAGCAAGCTCTGTCATCATCACCATCACCATCACCCCTGTCATCGGCACCACCATCTTCATTATCATCACCTTCACCAACACCGCCATCCGCCATCATATTCCCACGGCTATTAAGGTTACCATCACTACCATCTTGATCACCGACTTCACTGTCATCCTTTCGGGCCAGTTACCATCTCAAGCACTTTATCTGAAGTTGCTTACCTGATCCTCCTCATTATAGCCCTCTGGTGTACCCATTACCATGACCTGTTTTACAGATGATGACCCTGAAGCCCAAAATTCATCCTACAGTGTCAACCTTTGGGGACCAACGTCCTTAAGGAATATTCAGATGGGCACTGGTCTATTTGCAGTAGCAAAACCTTGGATATGACAAGTACTTCCTGAGAGCAGCGTAAACGGATTAATCAGTTGGTATATGTCTCATCATGCGGGTCTCAACAGCAGAAACGAATAAAGCCTCAGAATATATGCAATGTGAACTGATTTGTAAAACACTGGGCTTGGCTTGTGGCTCAGTAGTTAAAGGAGTTGGGCCAACATACACACAAAAAGTGCAAAACCAGGAAAGTTTACCAGTCAGTTACTTTAGCAACTAATACAGTGTAAGACTTCAGGCAAGGTGACAGAGAACACAGAGTTCAGGCCATAACAGCCAAGATTCTAGAAGGAGGAAGTATATAGTGGAACTATCGAGGCTTTTGGGTAGTGTTGAAGCTGCTGCCCTGGCGTCTTCACTCATTAAGGCTAACTTACATGAACATATAAGTTAGAGTTTCTCATGCTAGGAAGATGCCTCAATCTGCAAGGCACTTGCTGTGTAAGAGTGAAGACCCACCTGAAGCCAGGCACCGCAGCACATGTCTGCAAACCCAGTGTTCCTAGGTAAGATGGGAAGCAAGGACAGGACAGTCTGTGAACGCTTATAGGACAGCTTGCTTGATGTATGTAACAGCGAGCATCAAGAGGTTCTGTCTCAAACAAGGGTGGAAGGCAAAGACTAACCCCTGAGGTTGTCCTCTGACCTCCACACGCACGCTATGGCAGGTGTGCAACACACACACACACACAAAGAGAGACAGAGAGAGACAAACACAGAGACAGAGAGACAAACAAATAGACAGAGAGCTCTGAAATTGCAGGTTCTCTTCTGTGAATACCATGCCCTTTAGCTTTGCCTGTTCCTTTTACTCTCTAAGGAGCATACCTGGTTTATGGCTGCAGTCTTGTGTATGCATCTCTGACCACGTCTAAAGGAAGTTATTGATAAGATCTGTGGGTGTCTCTATACCACCAAGTTGACGCTGACCCCAGCATCACAGCAACCTTGTTCATGTGGGTAGGGTTAAGATGCACATTAAGCACAAATCTTGGTTCATACAAAATGCCACATTTTTATTATTTTTGTTTAATTTCACATTTTTTTTTGGCTTTTTGGTTTTGGGTTTTTCTTTTTTCTTTTTTAGAGACAGGTTTTCTCTGTAGCTTTGGAGCCCGTCCTGAAACTAGCCTTTGTAGACCAGGTTGGTCTCGAACTCTCAGAGATCTGCCTGCTTCTTCATCCCGAGTGCTGGAATTAAAGTCTTGAGCCCGAGTGCTGGAATTAAAGGCTTGAGCCACCGTTGCCTGGCGTGTTTAAATTCACTTAATGCTAACTCTGGGCCCTGACTATCCTCTCAACAGACAGGACAACCAACCTCGGAGGTATCAGAGTCTTTAGCAGCTCAAATCTGGTAGCCTTCCCAGTGTGTACTACGGACTTCCTACAGCTCCCAACAACCAGAAAGCAAGGTCAGGGGTCTCCTAAAGGACCAGGACACATGGGACTCTCCCCTGCAGACCTTCTGTCTCTCTGGGCCCTGTCCCGAAGGCATGGCTTCCCTCTCACTTTCCCTAGAAAGTCACTTGGTTCTGGGGCTCCAGATTATCTACGTGGCACCAAGATCAGGAATGGCAACCCATCTCTACCTTTATTCCTCACCTGAGGTCCCTTCGAGATCCCAAGCCCTACCCCGGACCCCTTTCTTGTCTTCCTTGTGTTAGTTACTGAGTGGATAAAGTCAGAATGAATTGGGGTAACTGACAGAGAAGAATGCTGACAGCCTGTTGGATGAAAGCGCAGGTCTCAGTTCATGGCTTGCAATGTAGTTCCTATTCCAGGGCACAGAGTCCATCTGCTTAAAAACCAAATGAGAGTTGCAGGATGCCTTCCCAGGGCCTTGTAGTGGTTGGCTCAGTCCTCAGCCCTACTTTGATCCTATGGTCTAGAGAATCAGTTCACCCTGTCTTTCTGCCTTGGGTTCACACAAATGCACACAGTGTGCACACTCATACACATCCCTATCCATACATATATGTGTATGTGTATATATACATGAACTAACATGTGTACACTCATACCTGACTGCTTGCACAGTCACATGCACACACTTGTCACATACTCACATGTACACGCATGCACATACATTTACTAGTCACACACACACACACACACACACACACACACATACTTCCACAAGCATTCTCATATGTGCCTAACCACCAGTGCACACATAAAGATTACATGCCAGAAAAGCCCCAAGCCTAATTCTCCACCCTAATATGTCAAATGGGTTTGTTTATCTTGCAGTTCTGTGGTTCCCAACCAGTCATTCCAAATCCAGAAAGCCCTGGGAACAAGTCAGTTTCGTAACAGGTTTGGAGGCAGGAGTTCAACCTGAATGCACGTGAGACATTCTCTGCCTGACTTAGTTTTGCTATAAAACATTAATACCTTTGCCTGCAGGCTGCGACCCACACACAGTGGGGTTGGGTGGAGCATGTGATACATTCACTGTCCAAAACACTGGCAGGCTCAAATCCTATCTGACGCCAGGGTTACAGGTGAAGGGTTGGTTTCATCCATATTTAGCATAAACAGTGGATACCAGGCCATTCCCAAGGAAGCCTGGGACTACCCAGGCTCCACCACCAAGTTACCTGTTCACTTGGGCGGGGGGACTTGGGCAAAGACAAAACAAGTCACATCCAATCATACTCAGATGGGACTTCAATTTAGGAAGTTTCTAGGCAATGAACTGAACAGTCTTCCTCCTAGACCCAAATCCTAAAACTCCTTCAGATTGACTGTCTCTACTAAGTACTTCTATGGATGGTCTGTCTTCTTCCTACCCTTGGCAGGAAGTGCACATGTATACAATCCAAGTACAGAGGTACACACACACACACACACACACACACACAGCCCTCTCTCTTAGAGACTTTCCCAGGGAACCTGTCCACAGAACTCCATAGCAGCCAGCTGCTATTAGCCTTCATGTTGCCCCAATCTAGAACCTGAACACAGGGTGACCGCTATCTCCAAAGTCTGGAGTACCTCCACCTCTGGTCTTCAATCCCACCAGAACTCAGTTCCGGGATTTGCTCCCGGATGGCTTTGTACCTCCTTCTGCAGAACTGTTCTCAAAGGTAATTTCAGAGTCAACAAAGAAACCCCGCTCCGCACACACCTGTGGTGAGCAAATTGAAGCAGTTGCCGAAGTTAAAAGATGGCTTAAGATCAGTGGAACTTCAAAGCCCTCCGCCTCTCAAAGAGGGATCCCAAACCCCAAGGCCACCTCATGGAAAGCTGACAGCTATGGGGCAGGGGTGGGGCTCCTCTGTAAGGAGGGAACTGGGTGGAGGAAGGCAATTCAAGGAAGTGTAAAAGTGCTTTGAACTTGGAAAAGGGGTGACTTGGAAATTTGCCCTTCTGATAGTCAAGTCCACAGCTGAGAGCTGACACCTGCTTGGTACACAGAGATTTCCTGTCAAGAGGGAGTCTGGGGAGTCCCCCTGCTTCCCTCCCATTGCACTGAGATGAGCCAAGGGCCCAGGAACCTCAAGACCACAGGTCTTCCACCCTGCTCAGCAGAGTCCATCCTTCCCATACTGCCCCTTTATCGCCTGTGTCAACACACATTTCCCAACAGTGCTGAAGAGTCCTGAAAGCAAATATCGTACTACCTCCGGGAACTCTGACGGGAGCAGGTACATCAGCCAAGACCCCATGACTTCTATCAATGCCGTAATAAACCTTAATGCACATATCCCAGATGGTGAGCCACAGGGCCAGAGATCTCTCATCTGGGTTCAGTGGAGCGAGCACCTGCAGACAGGATAAAGTGAAGCAAGCATGAGGGGCCAGATGCAAGGTTCTACTGACTCAGTGGCAAAAGGCTATGCTGTAAGCTCCCTACCACCAGGAATTTGTATGTGAATGTTGGACTGAATAATCCCTTTTGATGATCAATAATTTTAACACTCATTGGATCCATAAATGAAATTCTTGGATAATATTATATACATATAAACAATATAACAGATAGTTGAATGATGGATGGACCACTGATGGTGATGGATGAATGGACAGGTGATGATAACAACGGATGGATATACAGATGATGATAATAGAGGCATGGCTGGATGATGGATGGATGGATGGATGGATGGATGGATGCTAACGGATGGATGCTGATGGATGGATGATGAACTGGGAGATGTGTGGGTAGATGGATGTGTTTATAACTTATAAATAACATCTATTTGGGTAAATGTTTAGGAACAATTACCTTGGAGGACATACCAAATCCTTAAACGCTGGCATTATGTGTAACTTCCAAAGATACATTGGCAGTAGGCACTGCTTTGGTACTTCAGGGACTCTAGGTAGCATTCACCAGTGCTAAAAATCTTTTATGTGTGAAATCTCAAAACCATACAAAGTCTAGAGCACTCCTTGATAGGCATAATAGCTACATGCCTAGGAAACTTATTGTCTATTGTAGCACCATAAAAAAATGTGTGCTGTTGCTAGATCAGAGATGGGAGCAGGGTTTTCTTTCAGTGCAGACCCTTCCTCCAAGTGGTTGGTTGATGGATGATGCTAGATGCCCACAGTGTCATAGGATTGTGGGGTACCCTCCCTGGGAATATCTCAAGCACCCTTAGTCCTGCACACAGAAGGCCAACAGCCCCTTGGGAATTCTTCCCACTTTTAAAACCTCCCTGAAAAATTCCTAGCAGGCCCTCGATGAGACTAGTCCCTCCCTCTCAGAGCTACCACTGGAGGCAGAATCCAGTCTCACTGTGGGTGGACTGGACTTCAGCCTCTTCCTCCAGAAGCTCAGTAGCCACCCGCATTCCATCACAGTCCCTGAGACTTGATACTAGAAAAGACCAGGCCACTGAGACAAGCCACCTACAGACCCTCTGAGTTCCTTCTGCCAACCACTGGACAGGTATGCTACAGCTACGCTATGGCTATATTGCAGCATCAACCCCAGGTATGTCCAAATAAGATGAGGGTTGAGACTAGGGCTAGGGTTGCATGGTGGGTAGATGGTTAGAAGGATGTAGGGGTGGATGGATGGACAGGGGTGTGTGTGTGTGTGTGTGTGTGTGTGTGTGTGTGTATGGATGGATGGATAAGTAGATGGTGAGTGGACCTGGATGCAGTCTTGTTTTAGGGACTGGGGTCCCCTTGGCAAACCTCAGTACATTGAAAAGTCCCTTATATTTGTTGGTGGCCCCTGAGCTATTGTTAGATGGTCATGTTTTTCAGAGTAGATACTAACATATCATATACATGATGTCAGGGCTGGGCCAGGAAGTCCCTCCCTCCCCTCCCAGTCCCAAGCATACTCTCTGACCTCAACATCCACCATGAGTCATCCCTTTCCATCTGATTCCAGAGCCAGGGCTCAAGCAGACAGCAGGCAGAGATGGAGGGGCCCTGCCTGTGACACAGACAGGCCTGACTTTGTGTCTGCCCAGTTTTAAATACAGCTTACAAGAGCCCACTGTGGCAGGCCAACTTCTGGCACAAGACCCCAGCACCCCAGCACAGACAAGATTGGAATTCTCCAGTCAGGTACCACAAACTCAAGCAAGTCTTGGATGAGCAGACTTAAAACGGGCGGTGGGCCCGGCTGGTTTGGCTGAAGAAGGAGAAAAAGAAAGTGCCGTTTGCTGAAAGGAGAGTAGTTTTATGGCAGTCAATTTACTTTTGCTTCACACTTCTTAGTTCTCCACCCTTCTCTGCCTAGAAAAGCAACTTCCTCATCTTAGCCAGTTGGAACACCTCCGGTTGCTAGAATTTGGTTTGCTCGATTCTAAGAAAAAGCCTACTAAGATCTTGAACATGCTTGTAGTTTGGTCTCTTGACAGCAGTGACAGAGCTTGGAGGAATTTGCTTGCCTCTGCAAGTCTTACTGTCTGTCCCTACATAGAAACCGGAAGAGGGATATCAGCCAGCTCACATACAGGCTGTGAAAGGACCGAGCAGGCAGGCTGGAGAGCACAGGTCACCACGAATGTGGGGCAAATGGGAGTCAATGTCAGCTCCCATGTCACAAGTGAAAGCATGGGACAAGTCAGGTGAGCAAGCCCACAGAGAGGTCATGAGTGACCCGGAGTCAGAACAAAGCCAGGCAGCCCCCACTCACACCTCACATCTGCTTGGACTGGATTTGCAAAGGTCACCCGCGTGCCATAGCCAAACTCCAAACACACAGGGTCCCCTTCCCCAGGGAGCTGCCAGCCAACTCTGTAGGCTCTCCTCCTCTCCCTTCCTGTGTTAGTGTGTGTGTGCACATGAGTTCGGGTGCACAGGTGTGTGTCTGTATGAACGCTTATGCACGTGTGTATATGTGCACGTAGACGCCAGAGGTCAACATCAGGTACTAGCTCCCAGGCATTGTTCACCTTGTTCTCTCATTTTAGTGTGTGTGTGTGTGTGTGTGTGTGTGTGTGTGTGTGTGTTATATAGCATGAATGTGACAGAGGACAATTTGTAGGAGTTGATTCTCTCCTTCCACCAGATGGATCTCGTCAGGTTTGGTGGCAAGTGCCTTTACCCACTGAGCCATCACGCTAGCGTCCACCCGTGTTTGGAGACAGGGTAGCTCATTGACCTGCTGCATCAAGGACCTCCCTGTCTTTTCACCTCCAGTGCTAGAATTGCAAAACCTCTACCACAGCTAGCTTTTTTTCTTTTTATATAAATTCTGGGGATTGCATTCAGATCTTCCTTCTTATTGTTGATTGAGTTGTTCAATTGTCCCCCAACCCCAAGTATCCTTGCCTTTGTGGTCCAGTATTAAGCATCTTGGTTTTAGTGCCCCTCAAGTGCGAGAATCCCTTATAGACAGGTCTTCTGCCCTGTTGGGAATAGCCCACCTTACTGTGGCCTCATCCTCAGAGCCACACCCATTCCTCCTTGTGCAAATCCCACTGAGAAAGATAGCAGTCACTTGGGAACACAAATCAATGCCCAAGGCCAATCTCCTGGAACTGTGGACAGGCGCCACCTTTGAAAGCAAGGTTGGTAAGTGTGAATCCCGTCCCTGTTCAGGTGAGGGTGATGGAGATGCCTGGCGCTCTACCAAAGGTATTAAGGCTAGTCACACCAGAGGGAGCTGCTCCGTGGGACTTCTTGGATGTCATCTCTAAATTAGCAGACTTTGGAGGATCTTCCCTTTACAGCTTTTTCAAAGCGAGTTAAAAAACTGTTTGAAGAAGTTGCTTTGGAGTGATTTTCCTGTCTGGTATTGGGCCCTGGCCAGAGCTTGCCAACTCCTCAGCCTGAATGTGATGTCTGCTGATCATAACCTCCATCCACATACAAACTCTTCTCCTGGACCTCCTTAGCATAGATGAGACCACAAGTAATACAGATACATCCACGGGAAGGGGTTGCTGACAGTGCCTATGGGGTTTGAAGAGTCACCGTGGTTTAGATGCTGCAGGCCAGCTAAGCCCTGGGGAGCCAGGATGAGACCACTCTCCAGTCTCACTGCAGGAAATGGGGAGGGGCACGGGAGGCAACCTCCCTGGGCCAGCCCCAGTTGGTTCTTCCCAGCTGCTCTGGCTCCAGTCCTCTGGGTTCAAGAGTGACCAAACAGGTTCTCCAGGTAGCAAGACCAGTGCGTGCAGGGCAGGGAACACCCTGTTCTGAGCTCTGTCCCAAAGGGCTGATTGTGAGTGCACAATCTAGGTCTAATGTGTGGGTGGCACATCCTTCGTGCGTCCCCAACCATGACCTGGAGCGTGCCAGGAGAGGAAAGTCATCCTCTCTAGTGGTTAAATTAGGCTAAGATACTCAAGCCAGAGAAGAAAAGCTCAGAGCAGAGGAAGGATCTTCTCTGCATCCATTTGGGAAGGGTGTCTCCAATAGAATGCTCAGGCTCCTCGTCTTGGGAGGGTCTGAAGCCTCAGATGGGGACTGTAGCCCTATTGGGAACCCCAGTCACTCATTGTCTTGCCTCATATTTGTTCAGTTAAGGCAACTTGGGGGGAAAGGAGGGCTATCAGTGTGGTTTCCCAAGCCCAAATCCTCTGAATCTTTGCTAGGGAGTTCTCTAGAGCCACATCTAGGAATTGTGAGCCCTACCCAGGAACCTGGACACTCCTCTCAGGGCTGAGGGAATAAAGCTGAAGTCTTGAGACACTGAAGTCAGTGGGTTAGAATTCAGCTTGGTCTTGACCACTCAGAGTCTGAGTCCTGGAGGACATTCAGAGATGATGCAGGGGTTTTGTTTCCTTGCTTACTTGCCAGAAGCCCCAGCTTCCTCCCAAGGCTGGCCATTAGCACTGGTTGCCCACAGGCTAGCTTCATACACTCCCATCCCACCCTCCATCCTACCCCCAAACCCCCCCACCCCCGCCATCAACATCCTGGATTTCCAAGCCTAGTTAACAGCTCCCCCCCCCTCCCCCCACAGCAAGGCACTCATTCCAGTAAACTTGGCTCAACTTAAGGCTGATTCCTGTATTTCGAAATCAACCATCAACCAAATGCCACTCCACACCTGGTAGCCGGCTCTGGCGCAAGCACTCTGTTCTCTCTGCCTACAGCCCAGCCTTGCACCCAAGGGTGCCAGAAAGCAAGGAGCAGGTGCAGAAGGGAAAGCTCACTCTTTTCATAGTTCAGTCCCATGTCAAGGGCTGCGGGAGATCCCTGGGCCACTGCTCCTGTCCGCCCAACAGCTGCTTCATCTGCCCTCCTTGCCCGTAAGGAATGAGGAGTGGTTAGCATAGACTGTGCACTCACTGAGTTCTCATGCTTGAGGCTCACTCAGAGCGATCATAGTAACAAAAGCAGATTCATCCCAGTGAGAGGGCAAGACCCAAAGAGGCTACCTGCTTCTCCCAAGGTCTCCCAGCAGGCAGCAAAGATGCCTGCCAAGCAAGGTGATTCCCCAACTCTACTGTCTTTGAACGCTAGGTGAAATGCTCTTGCTTTGGAAATTGACGACCTTTTAGGGCCATATGCCACAGGCAGGAAGTCCACCCCGCATTCACTCAGAACCACACATAGAGCTCAAATGGTCACCTACATAGGAGGTGTACTCCACCCTGGATACCACCCCTCTTCCTCAGCATCCTGGCAGGAAGCTCTCTGCCCTTGCCTTTTCTTCCAGCTTTGCCCCATGAGTCAGTCACAACCCAGGGAAGGGAGAGGGCAAGTGGTCTTAGAAGCCTGTCCCCCCACCCCCACAAGTCCCTTGAGGTATCCATATGGCTTAGGAACACACCCGGAAGGGGAGGGAGTTTCAGAGGCTGCTTGTGATCTGAGAGGAGGGGACAGGTGTCTATATCAGGTCTGGGGCTCCTCAGGCCTATTTCTGGGTGCAATGTTGGAAGGACTCGGTCTTTACTAGTCTTGGACCATCTCAAAAGGCTACTCCAAATCCCGTGCAGGGCTGGGGGCTGGGATGTGGCCCTTTGGTGGAGTGCTCGCCTGGCATGCACAAAGCCCTGGGTTAAATTCCCAGCATGACATAATAACTGGCCATGGTGGTGCATGCCTGTCATTCCAGCATTTCGGAGCTGAGACAAGAAGATCTGAAGCTGGAAGCCAAAGCATCAGGAGGAATCTGAGATCAGCAGCCACCCAGCTAAAACACATGGCAGAGCAGGAGACCCTAAAATAGAGTGGGGCATCATTCACTCCAGGCACATGCTCCCATGCAGCCCTGGGAGATAGAAAAACTGAGGGTGGTGACAATAGGGACATCGCAGTTATCGGTGCACAGGAGCCCAGACAGCACCTCTCTGGCAGCCACTAGACCCCAAGAGGGTGGCTTCCAGATGGCCCGTGTCAGCTGCCTCTGTTTTCCCTAAGGGTCTTCAGCAAAGCGACAGATGACAGGACTGTGTTGTGCAATGCGCTGGGCTGGTGGCCTCTGGGGGCTGCAGCACGCCTGGCCCAAACAGCATGTGCAGGTCTGTGCATAGCCAAGCACCCTGAGCCCGCAAGAGGCACTGACTGCTCCGGGCTGTGTTTCACAACTATCTCCGTGTGTTTCCAATTAGCAGAAGAGGTGGTCAACTCCGGCAGGGCTGGCGGCCAGAGGGGCTGTTTCCCCTCTTGTTCTCCATAGAGTTTGTGCTCTGCTTGTCCTGAGAAGAGGCCACTCCCCAGACGGTTTGCTAACTCATTCCTGGCTGCCCTCCTGAATCTCGGTCACTCGCCCTTGGCAGAAACCCAGTGACACTCAAAGTTTTTCCTGGATCCAGGCAGGAACCTCAGCATTTGCTGACCTTCAGATACGTATGTGCCATTATGAGAGTCCTTTACCGGCGACAAATGTCAGGTTTAACATAACAGAATGAGAAGTAAGGATCCTGGTGGCGAGAGGCCCTGTAGGCTCTGCGATATTACATTGTGTTCTGCCTCACAGAACCCGCATAAACCAAGGGGAGCCGCACTGGGTCCCCTGGACAGTCATGGCGGGAGGGGGGGTGGACAGAAGTCCGCAGAAAGAGAGCCTCTGTGGAAACGTCCCTCCAGGGACTTTATTTGTGCATGCGCCTTCTCCCCACCCCCTGGGTGTGTCCCAAGTCCCCGTGTGTCAGTCTCTATCTGTGGAACGAACACTGAGCACAAAGCCTCTGGCATGCATGGGAGAGCATATGGTGTCCGCACCACAGCAGCTGCTGGCAGATGACAAAAGGCACGTAAGATCTTTTCTCTGCACTCCTGATGTCCAAGATGGAGCCATCAGACAGGGCTCTGCCGCCTCCAGGGCTCCTTGTCTTTGTCCCTGGGTGCTGCTCAGCAGACATAGGAAGGGGACAGTCCCCACCTCTGAGAGGTTTTTCCATGGGACAAGCTCAAGCTGTGTTTTTTAGTCCAGACATCATCACTAAATGCTAAAGGGCACCTGAAAAAATAAACAGCCCGGTGCAGCCAGGTCTCTCTCTGCTGCAGTGTTGCTGGGCTGAGCCTCTGATCCACAACCCCTGCTCTCCTCCTCTAGATGGTGATAACAGAAGAGACTCTGGTGAACCCGAGAGTTCTCTTCCTAGGTTGGACAATGTTGTGTGGACACTTAAGACATCCTGACTTGTGCACGGCTGTGACTCGTGATTTCACCCAGTTGTTAACCAGAAGGACCTTCCCAAAGTCCATCAAACGCATGGACCTAGCACAGAGAGCTCACACATGCCTTGGAGCAGCATAGCACACTGAAGTTCCCATATCCACTGAGGCTCCTGTGTGTGCGCGCATGTGCATGCACGTGTGCGTGCGTGCATGTATGCATGTGTGCATTTGTGGGTGGGTGTGTATGGAGACTAGAGTTCAACCTCAGGTGTCACCATTCCTCAAGCACCACCTGTGTTTTGGGGGAGAGACAGGATCTCTCATGGCCCGGAGCTCACCAGCAACCTCCCTGTCTCTGCCTCCCCAGCTCAGCCCTAGAAGCATGCACCACCATGCCTCGTTTTATATGTAGATGCTTAGAATTGGATTCAGGTCTCCACGCCTCCCAGACAAGTGCTGTATTGACTCTGACTTCTCCCCAGCCTCCTTCTGTGGTTTTAATTACTTCTAGTTAGCCACAGAGATGAAAAACAAAGATGAGTACAATCCAATAAAGCATTTCTGAAAGACCGCATTCACCTATATTTTATTACAACATATAATTCCAAAGTTCTGATCTATGTTACTATTATTAATTTCTTACAACATGTGCCTAATGTACTAAACTTTACCATGGGTCTGTTTAGCCTGTAGTTTTCTGCATTCAGTAGGGTCTTGAAGCACATCTCCACTGACACAGGGTAATACTGTAATACACATTTCCCCCCCATTGACACCTATAGCTGTCAACCTTGAGACAGCTCCCCTCCCCTCATCTCACAGCCACCTGGAGGACAGCTTGTCTTTCTCTCTGCTGGCTCAGGAGAGTGTGAAGGATGTGGGAGGGGGCAGGGAAGAGAACAGTTCTCCAGTCCTACCTGCCGGCTCGCTCCCCGTGCTCCAGGTCCAGAGGGCTTGAATGGGGCAGAGGATTTGAAGCATGATTTGGCCAGCAAAGCAGATACCATGCAAGTAAGCCTGAGGACCTAAGTCCAGATCACAGGAACTCTTGTCAAAATTGGGTGTGGTGGTAGATGCTCGTAACCCTAGGACTAGAGGGGAGGCAGACACTCGTGGATTCCTGGAGCTCAACTAACTGACATGATGAGCTACAGGAGCAGTGAGAGAACCTGTCTCTAATTAATTATTAATTGATTAAAAAAAATGAAGAGAATCAAAGAAGACATTGAGCATTGCCCTCCGCCCTCTAACACATATGTGCTCACACACCCACACTAACAAGACACCCCGGACACACACAATATACACACTCCCCCCCAAAAAAGAAAAGAGAGAGAGGATGACAGATGGTAGGGATGAGGACCTAGAACTGAGCTAAGGGACTTCCTGAGCACCCCATCTGTCAACATGGAGATAGGATGCAGGAGTTCCTGCCCTCAGGAAGTGACCATCCATAGCCACTGAATCTGTGGAAAGCCCCTCAGCTGAGCCTCGTGAGGCCTCATATGGCATCTGACGTCTCCATCAGCATGAGGACAGTCTGGAGCCTTACTCTGCTATCTCCTGAGCAGCCTCATCACACACCCCTGCACACCTCTGCACACCTCTGCACACCCCTGCACACCCCTGCATGCTATTTTCCTAAAGGAGACCTTGAGCTCCTGGAGCTGGGCCCCACAGCTTCCACCTTCATCCTGGGATGAAGTGGCTGCCTTCAATATAAGCGAAACCCAGCCCCGCTCTGTGGTATAGCCACTATGTAGAGCCACAGGGGAGAATCATGCCAGAGAAAGGGGAGCCCCAGGACAGGCAATACAAGTTCACTGTCTGGGAGGGGAACCCCAGGACAGGCAGTGTGGCTTCTCTTGGTGGGCATCTGGAGAGGTTGAGACCACTAAACAGGAGTTGAGTATTTCTGCCTGGGAGCTGAACTCTGATTGCAGAGAACCAGGAGAAGGGAAGCCTTCTCTTGGCAGACAGAAACTGGATCTGGAGACCAGCTGGGGGAGGACAAAAGGCCAGGGTGACCCTGTCTGCAGACAACACAGAGCCTAATCAGGTCAGTGTGCTACTCTAGGAGCGGCCAGCCCTGGGTGACGCTACGCATTCAGGGCAGAAGAGCAGAGCCTCCTTCCTTCTGCAGGAGGTAGACAAGCTGCTCTGCTCTTGTTTCAGGAGCCCCCGGGAACCCATGGACACATGGTGTGGGTGCCCATGTGTTCACACAAGAGCATCTTGCCAGATCTTTCTAGAGACCCTGTCCTAGGTTCCCCTTACCACCACTTGCCCTGTCCTCTGAGTGATGATTGGGCAGCTCTGCACACAGCAAGTAGTGGTGGAACTGGAATTTTTTTCAGGACTGCATGAGGCTCTGGAATTTGAAGAAGAAAACAAGGAAGCTACCAAGGGGTCAGGCAGTGCTTGCAGCCTGTAGCTCTGAGTGCAGTCCTTGAACTGCCTGATAAGGGCCAAGGGCAGTTTGACCTCCTGCTCCAACCCTGCTTGAGGCCACTGGTCACTCACCCTCCCAAATTCCCACCTGTCCTGAGCCTGGGCTTCCACCAGGACGCATGCCTCTCCTGCCTTCCTGAAATTACTTCACAGCTGGATTCTCGTCAAGGCCTTCCTACAAGCCAGGCTTCAGGGTGAAGGCAGAAGCGCTGGGGCCCCAGCTCCAGAGCTCAAGGTCTCCCACACTAACCTTCAGGAAAATAGCTTGCTATAGCCTGGGCGGGGGTGTGCATTGGGGCTGCCCGTGAGACAACAGAGTAAGACTCCAGACTCCAGCAGCTTGGGACAGCACAGAGGGATACAAGCAGAGTAGACTGTGAGGAAAAAGGAACATTGGTCAATCATGGAAATCTACAAACAGTACGAGTGAGAAGTCAGGCAGGGTCCCTGGGGACACGGCAGAGTCCAGTTGTCCCTCCTCAGCAAGGACTGGAGCCCAAGGTAGGGGTTGTCATGGGGGGGATCAGAGCATGCAGATTGGGGGATAGAAAGATACGTGGGCATATGCCACAGAGTCAGGCAGTAGATTGGAGGCCAGGAACACCAAGGGAGCCTTGGACATCTGGAGAAAATCTTCGAGTTGGATGAGAGAGGAGGACATCTGGGACATCTGGCACTGTCTACAAGAGGAGGAGGTAAAAAGAAGCCAGGCAGGAGTCTTCATGGATCATGCCAGGAAGGTAGGTGGCGGTCAGAGTCAGGTCCAGGAAAGAGCTAGAAAGAGGGTAGCCATAAAGGGTGATCAAAGGTGCATACATATGAGCCCCCAGAATCTGGTCACCTGGACATCAGCGGTAGGTCTAGCAGGAAGATAAAAGTCATTACAGAAATGCCATGTCCCCAAAGACATCTATAAAAACAAGCACTAAGATTAAATCTCTATTAAACGCCACAGGAAGGTGTGGGGTATTCATGACCCTGGCAGATGTAACCTTGCTGAGCAAAGCTCAGAATGTGGAATGCAGCAGGAGGAGACGCCAAAGCCAGTCACATTGAAAGCATGTGTAGGCTGTGAACAGGCAAGAGCTAGAAAACAAGGCAGAAAAACATGGGCAGATATTTAAACCTTCCACGACAAGACTAAGGGCTAACGACTGTGCTATATCAAAAGCCTTGTGCAATTAATAAGAAAAAGACAGCTCTGCTAAAATGTAGGCAAAGGAAAACCTTGCCAGACATTGCCTAACTTTGCAGCCATTGGGAAACCAAGGTCTTACCAACCAAGACAAACTCCGGGGGCAGTAAGAGTGTCCAGCTTCCCCGGCAGGTGACACAGAGACCCACCAGCTCTTTCTCGCCGCTCAGTGCATCAGTTGACATAACTCAAAGATCTGGGCCAGTCCATACCATGCTGCCGCCACCCCAAAGCTCACAGGGTCCACAGTGCAGCTGCAACATGGGGTCTCAGGGTAAGCAGGAACTGGACCTTGGTCTTGTTAGGTCCTTCAATTATGAGTCTGTTTCTTGAAGCTATTAGCATGAATGTAAGTGATTAACATATGCAAAGGAGGGGCCGGAGATGTAGCTTAGGGGATATGCCTGCCTACTATCCACAGCCTTCTTAGATTTCATCACCTGATTGACTAAGTAGAATGAGATTGCATACATCTGTGAGCCCAGCACACAGGCGGCAGAAACAGCACAACCTTGACTACACAGTGAGCTTAAAGATAGCTTGGGCCACATAAGGCCCTGTCCCAAAATGTACACACACACACAACTACAAGAAACCAGTATCTCTCAAATAAAAAATAGTAAATTGGCCAAAAGATGCAAGTTCACCCCACTTATATGAAGAAGATTAACGTAACCTTAAGGTACTATTTTTGGATGGGTGGTGGTGGTGCACACCTTTAATCCCAACACTTGGGAGGCAGAGGCAGGCAGATCTCTGTGAGATCGAGGCCAGTCTGGTCTACAAGAGCTAGTTCCAGGACAGGCTTCAAAGCTACAGAGAAACCCTGTCTTAAAAAAACCAAAAAAGAAAAGAAAGAAAGAAAGATGTTTAGCTTGCTGTGCACCAACAGGAAGTGGATCAAACATGAACTTCCTTTTTTGTTATAACTTTGGCCACAGTAGATATTCATTTATGTGCATACGTTTTATATCATATATACCACACCACAAGGACAAAGAGCACACATACTGCACGTATATCTACCACATGCCACACAACATACATGATACACATGGGCAACAGATGCTATATTTCACACACATGTAAACATACATATGTTGCCTGCCACATATAATACACACACCACCTATCATATTCATACATTATGTACATACCTCATATACACCATATATGCCACGCTTATACGAAATGCCATAACCATACACATATAACATATACCTGACATGCATGTACCACACATACATACATACATTCACCATACCATACACAACTCACATTCCCACCATACACACTTATACTTCACAACGTGTGCACGCATTTCCCAGTACAGCGGTCTCCACCTGCACACAGCTCTGTCTGGAGGCGAATGCCCTCCTCTGGTTTTTCTGACCTGTCTGCTCTCCTATTATCAGACCTCTTTGGCACAGGCCTTTTGTCAGCCATGTACTATGCGGCAATCGGGCACATAGATAATGTACCAATAGGCTGGCTTAACCAGAAAGCAGGGTAAAGCTTTCTATGTCCTTTTGAACATGTGAACCAGGAGCCTCAGAAAACCTAAGGCAATAACTTGGGACGTGAGCACGTCCTGAGCCTCATCAAGAACAATAGAGCTGTATTGCCTGGGGGCGGGGTGTGGTGTCACCTTTAGCTGCTTCAGTGTATATGGGATTAGAATAGTGTTCTAGTATACAGTGCTTACAGCTCACCCCTACTTCCCATTGGAATCTTGGTTCACCCTGTGGATAGACAGCTTCAACAGAAAGTGGCTTCTCAATGGGCCACAGAAGGCTTCCGGGAAGCACAGGGTCTGGCTGGAAGGTGGGAGGACAGCTATGACCTTACAAGGTCAGGAATTAGCAGTGGTGAGGTCTCTGACCTGCCACACAGCCGTGCCCACAGTCACCCAAGAACTTACCATTGGCTGACTGGCCGCCATGGCAAGTTCAAGCTAGGAAGTGGTGAACTCCCTCGGGTTTTATTACTTAGATCGGGACTTGTAGGTTGAAAACAGCATTGCATGGTCTCAGACCACATCATAAACCTGGAGCCCTTCAGCTTCTGCTCAGCTTGGGGTGACTCAGCAGAGCTCATCATGACTCCTGGACAAAACAATCCCCCCATGCCTCCTGACAGCATGCTGGCCTTGTTGGGAAAGAAAGCACCTCCATGTGATGCTCAGTACTTTAAGAGGTATGGGGAAGGCTTGCTACAAGGCCCTATTAGGCTGGCTCACATACCCTTCACAGCCTCACAAGAAGCAAGAAAATAAAGAAAAGGCCAAGATGGGGACTAGGGTCCTGAGGGCTCTAGACTGTGGTGGCCACTCCCATGCTGTGTGTTTTTCTCTTGCCCTCCAAGGCCTAGATTCATGTCACCCTGGTGGAACTGTTCCACTCAGCTCTGTTTTGGTTTCTCTCAGCGACTGACGGCTGCCCTCTGGGAGCCTCTTGGTTCTTACCATGAACATTTCTAGTGCACACGGAAGGGGAAAGAACCAGAAAATAAGTCTCGTGGATGCCACTGGCCACATTCGGCTGTTCAGTTATCCCAAGGTATGTACAGTGTTTGCCTCCAACGCCAAAATCTGAGGAGTCTCAAGCCGTATTCACAGTGAACCAGAGTTAGGTGTAACTAACACACATCTATCCTCCCAAATGCTTTAGGTCATGTCTTTTTGTTCATAATACCTTATGGTGATGAATTATCCGCTTGACAGTATATAAAATCACCTAAGAGGACAAGCCTCCAAGGCTGTGTGAGTGATTCCCTCACGGCCACTTGGGGTGGGAAAACTAACCTTAACTGTGGGCAGCACCATTCCAGGGGCTGGGATCCTAGACTGGAAAAAGAAAGAAAGAAAGAAAAAGAAAGAAAGAAAGAAAGAAAGAAAGAAAGAAAGAAAGAAAGAAAGAAAGAAAGAAAGAGAGAAAAGAAAGAGAGAAAAGAAAAAGAAGAAAGTGAGCTGGGACCAGCCTTACCTCTGTCTCCTTCCTGACTGGTGGACACGGTGTAAGTCAGCTCCTACCATATGACTTCCCCACCATGATGGCCTGCACCCTCAGTCTGAGCCAAAAGAAGCTCTTCCTTAAACTGCTTTTGCCACAGTAATGAGAAAAGTAGCTCATACACAAATCTCTTATTTTCTAGTTCCAGGGTAAGAGAGTCACTTAGATGCTGTCTTCCTAAGAAAGAATCTGGGCTAGCTAACAAAACATAGACTGTCTCAAAGAGGGTGGAAGAGGTTGGAAGTCACACCGTGGACGAAGGACAGCTGCAAAGTGTGGAGAGACAGAAGGCTGCATAGCAAAAAGACAGAGAACACCTCCAGTCCTGGCCACGGGGAAGCGAGGCAGAAGCGTCATTCAAAAGGTAAACCAGATGGCCCTGAAGAGAGACTGATGGCTTTACACTCAGGACAAAGGCAGGTTCTCACGAGTCTCCAGTTGAAACGGTGACTCCACAAGCACGCTGCAGGTTCTGGTGAAACGGTGACTCCAGCAGTCTAATGGGTGAGCTATGGACAGGATATCTGCTTTATCACTCCTTCTGTCGCAGGGTGTGACCAGTGCCATCTTGAGAGAGTGCCTATTGCTTAAGACTGGGGCACCTTGGAGGCCTAAGAACAAGGAACAATCCCAGAGAGGGGGAACAAAAAAACAATGCAAAGAACCAGTGAAACAGGTAGCTGGTTCTTTGAGAAAGTAAACAAGATCTATAAAACCGCGACCAAAATAACCACAAATGAAGAGGGGTCCAATTAACAAAATTAGAAATGAAAAAAGGGACATCTCACCGAACACCAATGAAATCTAGAAAATTGTTAGGGAACGCTTTGAAAACACACATTTCAAAAGAGTCAGGCAGTCTAGAAGAGATAAACAAGCCTCTGGATATGTGTGATCTACCAAAATTAAACCAAGGGCATACCAACAACTTCAACAGGCCCATAAAAACAGCGAGACTGAAGCAGTCATTTAAAAAAAAAAGAAAAGAAAAAACTCCCCACAAAGAAAGCACAAACCCAGGACAGATTCGCCATAGCTTCCATCAGAAGTTCCATCACTCCAGGCAACCAACATTCGCCTGATACCCAAAGCAGATGCGAACACTTACACGTGTGAACAAACACGCATACATTCATGCATGTACATACATACCCACATATGCATGCACACATTCGGATACATATTTACATATGTATGTCTACAGCACACACATACATACACACAAACATATGTACATACCACACACATACATACACACAAACAAATTTCCCTAATGGACACAAATATAAAACTTGTCAATAAATACCAGTAAACCAAATTCAACAACACATCAAAAAAAGATAATAATAACCTCATGGCCAAGACAGTTTCATTTCAAAGATACAAGGATGCTTCAAGATACACAAATCAATAAATAGAACCCAGCACATAAGAAGACATAAGGACCAAAATCACACAATCATCTCAGCAGACGCAGAAAAGGCCTTTGACAGTGCCTACTATCCTTTGAAGAAACTAGGAATGGAGGGAACATCACCTCAACATAATAAAGGGCATTTACTACACCCTGTAGGCCCCATTCTAGTAAATGGAGAAAACAGTATCTCCTCTAAAGTAAGAAGGGAGACAAAGTGTCCACCCTCCAGCCTCTTATGTAACAGCACTTGAAGTCTTAACTACAGCTATAAAGAGAAAGAGCACAACAGAGGTTGAGCGTCACAAGCTTTAAACTGGGCAGCTCCCACAGCCGCCCCTGTGGTCTCCTGGTTCCTTCACATCTGGGCCCATAGTCAGCCTTGTTTGCCATTGAGCCTCATCTTATAAAAGTGGAACTGAGCTGGACGGTGGTGGTACATGCCTTTCACCCCAGCACTTGGCAGATCTCTGAGTTTGACGCCAAACTGGTCTATAGAGCGAGTTCCAGGACAGCCAGGGAACACAGAGAAAGCCCTGTCTCAAAAAAAAAAAATATGATGTGC
>NW_004949202.1:276637-288518 GCF_000317375.1 Microtus ochrogaster
AAAAAAAAAAAAAAAAAAAAAAAAAATGGAACCAAGACGCTGGTCACATAGAGCCCTGAATCCAGCGCCATCCTTTTTGTCTGAAGCATGCCAAAAGCCACCCACTCCATCCGTTCACAGTCCACCTTGGCTCTTCTTGCATCAGACAGGGGTACTGGGCTCCTAAGCAGAGAGGACACCATAGACACTTCCTGATCTAGCTCAGGGCTTGGAGCACGTGGAAAAGGGGCTCACTGTGAGGTTCACAACCCTAGACGGCCACGGCGCCCAGCAATCATGTATAAGACCAGGCTTGGGTGGGCATGACAACCTTAACGGAAGTGATGCTTGGTATGGTGTGAATGCTTGACCCCGAGTCACATGGTGGAAATTCAGCACTGGATGTGACAACATTGAAAAGTGAGTCCTTCTACCTTCTGCCGTGGGCTGGAACCACATGAAGGCCCTCCTCGCCAGCTCCCCAGCACTTAGAATGGTAAATAAATAAATAAATAAACCTCTGTTCTTTATAAGCTGCTCTGCCCTGGGTATTCAGTGGCAATATCACAAGTGGGCCAAGAATAAGGATGCTTTTTTGGGTCTAGAGAAAGTGGTCTTTTTCTCTGCATCACCCTCCCTTTGTGACCTCACTGTCCTAGCCTTCCTCCGTGTTAGAGCTGCAGTCCAGATGCCCTACGGTCAGTCGCCTCAGCCTGCCCACTGGGGCAGGGCCACAGAGAGCTGGGTACCAATCAGAGGCTAATCTTTTCTGCGTCTTAAGCTTATGGAAGTCAGAGTGAAAACAGACCCGAAAGACTCTCACAGCCTTGGAAGTGTTCTTTAAAGCATGCCTCGGTGCCCCAGCCATGGCATTGCCTGTCCTGTGAGTTCTCGGGCCTTCTGTTCTGACTCACCCTGTGTAAGTTACACCATCTCTAATTTTCCTCTGTTTACCTTGGTTTTATGACTCCCAGGTCTAGGAAGGCGAAGGAGAGGAGGAGACATGTGGCAATACAACCTCCTCGCCACAGATATGACCACTGCCCCCGCCGTCCAAGGTCTGAGCAAAACAAGTCTCCCCCACAAAACCCCGCACAGCAGCACTGCACAGCCAAACACACTCGTGTCTGGGAAAGGAATTCATCTTTCGCAGAAGACATTGGCAAACACAGCCATAAACTTGGAATCCACAGTTCGACATGTCGGCGGCTCAGAGGACAGCCTTAACTCCTGAGAGCCACTCTAAAACGTCATCTCTTGAACATCCAGAATTGAAATGTGGCCGGCGATGGCTGGGTGCCCATCCCATTATGTGCAGACTCAAACATCCATGGCATGGTGTTTTCGCAATAAAACCTTCAATTCAAACCCAGTCCACCGGATAGAAAGGCATCCAAGATATCTCTTGGGGCTGAAAATAAATACACCGCACGCTTTTGAATGCCATCTATAAAGGGTATTGGGTTAATTTCTTAAGAATCTGCTAATCTGTTGATTTTATCTGGGAACTTGTAGCTGCTAACTCTCGTAAAGGCTCTCTGAGTGGATTTCGATAGATTGACCAGCACCCATGGCCAAGGCCAAAAACTAAGCATGTGTTTAGTTTTGAGCTTCTCCATGGCTCAATCTCATTTATGTATTTTTTTACAAATGCTGGGCCCCTCACAGTATGCAATCTCAGCCCTTTCATCTTTTGCCTTATGAAGAAAAAAATCCAGGCCGGGCGGTGGTGGCGCATGCCTTTAATCCCAGCATTCAGGAGGCAGAGGCAGGCGGATCTCTGGGAGTTCGAGGCCAGCCTGGTCTACAAGAGCTAGTTCCGGGACGGGAACCAAAAAAGCTACGGAGAAACCCTGTCTCGAAAAACCAAAAAAAAAAAAAAAAAAAAGAAAAAGAAAAAAGAAAAAAATCCACAGCTTTTGTGTTGCCCCTTGACGGCGTATTTCTGTCACTCTCATTTACCCCCATGTAACCCCTAGCAGGTGATGCATCTGTGTCATCAGCTAGACTCTGCAAAGACCAGAGAAACTACAAAGTGTTCCTGTCCCCAGAGAGTCCATAAGCAAGAGAACCGAAGGAGCTCAGTGCCTGTGGAAACAGCCGTGGACTCTGAGTGACTCAGCAGGGCAGAAGCATGTCCCTCTTCCAGTTCCTTGTGGACTGAATTAGGGGGAGCCAACTCCACACAGATATTCAGAGCTTTGGGGATAGTAGACATTTTTTTTATTTGTTTTTGGTTCAATATTCCCAACGCATGATCCTCCTGCCTCAGCTTCCTCTGTGCTAGGATTCCAGATGAGCGCCACAGCTGGCTTCCGTGTTCTTTTCATTGGATCCACAGATACTGGGAGGTGAGAACACAGAGGGAGATCGCCAGATTTTGGGACCACTCGCTTCCACCCACGGGCCAGGCATAGACTGCAGTCCAGAGCCACATCAACCAGCAGTTATAAGGAGGGCACAGTGCAGGTTACCCTATGCCCACGAAGGAAAAGCCGAAGAAAGAGCATGAAGTCACACCATGTGTGAGCACACACCTACCAGGTGTGAATAACACCACCCACATCACATATGAACTCGGCACTCAGCTTGTGTGAGCACACACTCCTACCACATGTGGACACGCCCTCCCCATGTATGAACTCACACCATCCACATACGAACTGATCATTCACACACTCATCATGTATGAGCACTTACTGAACACATATGACCGAACACTCCCACTACTTGGGAGCACACAGTCACACCACCTGTAAACACGCCAGTTACAACGGTCTAGCGACCCCGTCCCTACATGGAAAGCCACTATCCTCTGTGATGTTTCAGCTGCCACCCAGCTCTTCACAGCAAAGCCTTCTTGCTTCTCAGAATCATGAACAAATTTAGCACGCATGACTTTTAATTTCATCTTTCATCAAGACAGTACAAATTGCAGAGCAGGCAGATAAAATAATTTCTTCACAGTGTGAGCAGTGTGTATCTGTGTGTGTGTGCGTGTATGTGTGTGCATTAAGAGTAATGGACCAAGCCACTCAGTAATTGAAGCCACACAAGGCAAGCATACAGTCTTCTACAGACCAAATGTCACTATTTAAAATCATTGTCCAGATGTCCAGGCAAAACTGTAGCTCAAAGCCACACACTCTATTGCTCTCAGTGCCTTTCTGAAGGAAGGAAGATGAGCAGGGAGTCCAGGGTGGCAGGAGGCAGGTAGAGATCTGAGCAGCATCGCCAGCCGTGGCAAAGACAAAATAAACACAACCAAAGCCTTCAGACACTGGTGCAGAGATGGTCAGGGGGCCCAGCGAGTATCATCTTTGCACAGGGCTGAAACGGAGCAAAGAAGCATCTCAATAGGCTAACAGGCTTCTGTCGACCTGGTATGCGTGATGGATATTTGATTCACTCAGTAGAACACAGGACCCCCAACAAAGTTCCCCCAAGCCGAAAACCAAAAGATCCTCCAACAAAGCACGAAACTCCAGCTTGGACGACAGCGGCTGAGAGCTAAACCATCCCGGGCCTAGACTGGAAGCAGAGAGTAGGAGGCTTCTCAAACGACTTTAAGAGCTCATCTGACCTCTCCAGTCTGGGTCACCATGATGGTAAGGCAACAGTCACTGAGACAGCGGGCAGGTGCTGTCTATTGGCCATCTCCATAACATGTCGATGGCATCTTCTGGACCAAGGGAGAAGGGGGGCACAGAACAGGTAGGAACTGTAATTTTGTTGCCATCTCTTACAAGACCTAGTCACACAGCCCAGCCTTCTCACAGTACCCTATGAGGAGGCCAGTCTTGGAGCAAGAGACAGAGCTCTCTCTCACCCCACCTCCCCCACTTTCTCTCCACAGAGGGGTGCCACAGCAGGAGGGAGAGAAAGCTGACAGAGGAGATGGGGAAACTTTAGAAAACAGTGGCTGGGAAATGTAACCCCATCCAGCTGAGCTCACACGGAAGGTGAGAGAAATGAGAGCTGTTAGGGTCAGAGCCTGGGCCCTGGCAGACCTAACAAGTTAATCCTGGCCTAGGCCTCAATAGGCCAGTTAAACAGGCAAGCAGAGTAAAAGGCAAGAAAGGAAATTTCTTCAATGTGGCCACATGGGGAAGAACATGGAGACCCATGACCCTGTCTCATGTCCAGCTTCTTCCGTATCATGCCAGGAACTTAGTTTGAATAAAGGGGAAGAGATATGCAGAGCCAAGCAGTCCCGGCCAAGGTGTGGTCCTACCCATCCTCACGTCTACGCTCCAGTGTGACAAGTCGTCAGAACTGTGAAACCTCTTTCTGAGCCCCAAGATCTACCTCTGAGCAACACCAGGCTTCAGCCTTTGCCTTCCTCCAGCCTGAGACTCCTGGGCAAATTCTAATTTCTGTGGGTACCATTGTTTCAAGAGTCTGACAGCTGAAGGGAGGGGCACAAGTGTCTCTTTAGGACAACTTCATCCTTCTGGTCCCTCTGCAGAGCCCTTCCCCTGCATCCTGTTAGACAGCACGCTGGCTTGAACGGGTGCTGCCTGGAACCCTGCTGAGTTCTGAGCTTGGAAGCAGCCAAGGCCTGCCCTGTCCACCTGGCCGGAGGTGAGACAAAGGCAAGCAATGCCCCGCAGCAGAAACGCCCGTGTCGTCAATAACAAAACAGTCATCTAAAAGTCTGCAAGCTCGGAGCCCACCACCTGCCCTCAGTCTGACCTCCAGCCCATGTCAAAGGTCGGATGCATGATGCCATGTGCCTTAGGAGCAAGAGGAAAGGATATACTTGAAGACTTTTGTGAAGTGAACATTTTCACAGGGCAACCATGGCCAGACAGCATCCTGCCAAGGGCCAGTGCGAGCAGCTGGGATATCGTGACAGCTTAAATGGCACAGGGTCTGAGCCTTGCTTGTCTATGGCTTGAGTCCTTGGTCCTTCGTCCCTCTCTCAGATCCTAAGTACATTCTGTGTCAGAGGCTGTGGAGAAAAATGTTAGAGAAATAGCCTCAGAAAGAAAACTCATGTCCTTAGGCCTCCTGGGCCCCTGGGACAATATGATCCAGAATCTGTAGTGGCTGGTGTTGGGTGCTGCCTTGACGTGGGCACACCATGGGGGATTATCTTGGTTAAGTTAGCGAGGGAGAAGACTGGGGTCCTGTGGTGGCACTGGTGCCCTGGAAGCACCCTGGCCTGTCTAAAATGGAGGACGTGCACAGAACATCGGGAAGTGTTTGCTGCTCTCTGCTTCTGGGTTCCAGACGATGCACTGTGCCCGGCTCCCTCAGACTCCTGCTGGGACTCCCCTCTCCCCCTCACCCTCCCCCCATGATGGACTGTAATCTGGAGCTATGAGCTGAGTCAATCCTTTCTCCCTTAAATGGCTTTTGTCAGGGCATTTTACCCCAACAACAGGGAAGCAAACTAAGACTCCTCCGAGGAACGCAGTCTCAAGACTCCTTCCTTCCCTTGGGGCCACAGGAAGAAGACAGTGCCACCTGTTGAGAGCTCTTCTTCCCACTCCCACAGCCCTCCCTCCACTACATTGACGGGCTTTTGAAAACTGTCCTAGACTTGGGAAATGGCTTTAAATAGTCATACTTAGTCTGCAGAAGATTGCATGCTTGCCTTGAGTGTCGAGTGTCCTCAGGGACAGAGTGACTGTCTCCTTTTCTGCCCACGTGGGCACAATAGGACCTAAGAGCCTTCCAGCATGACAGCAATGACATTCAGATCCTGGACATCAAGATAAGCCCTCCACCATCTGGACTGCAGCAATGCAGCAGAGTGCTGTCTTCCAGCTAGCCAGTGTGGACCGGCTGTCAAATCTGGGGCTCCAGTGAGCCTTTCGTGCCTGGCAGGAGAGGAGCCTTGAGTAGTGCAAGGCGGTCTCCAGCTCATCAGCCTTGGGAACGTGGACCCTTTGCCAGCACCTCCCCAGAAAGGCTAACGTTCTGACAGTCACTTCCCTCGCTGTGATGGCACCTAGAGGGGCAATGACAAGCAGAGGGACCACAGGGTCCAAGATCAGGGCCTGGAATCTGCCCCTATGTGAGCATGGCGTTATCTCCAGTGTCCTAGGAGCCTCATCTGTAGAGCATCTTCATGGTAAAGTCCAGACCAACATGACTAAGCACCTGTTGCTCCTTCCCTGACTTGCTTTGGGACCTGCTACTAAAGCTGCCTAGTCTGGGAGAGTGGTTCACTACACTTCTGTGAAAGGGTGGGCCTGGCCCTCAAGGGTGCTATCTCAATAGGCCAATCTTTACCCCCTGCCCCCAGATCTGGGATAGGTATGGAGAAAGCCAGGGTGGTGAGGACCACAGAAGAGGAAGAAAGAAAGACAGAGGGGTAAGACGGCAGCTGCTTTGAGGATGAAGTTTGGGGAGAAAGTATTTCAGGCAGTCAAAGGGAATGTCACAAACCTCCGGCCTCAAAGCCATTCACTTCCCTTCCCAGCCGAAGCTCTGACCAGGCCTACAAGGAAAGAACATTCGGTTCAAATACTGAGCTGCCGGCATGACCCTAAAAAAAGATGCCAGCTGTTGGCAACAGGACTACTCAGAAAGCAAGGCTGGCCTGGGACAGAAACGGAGCCCTGTGCTACAGAGATGGAAACTGGTGGGAGTAAGGCGGGCTCCTGTGTGCCCAGGGTTTTGAGACAGTGGCCAATGAGACCCCAGGCAGCAAGCTGATAGAGGTAAGCCACGCCCTGGGAGAAGAGCGCTGCAGAAGGCAGGCATACAGAGGGCAGACTTTCCTGTGCCCCTCCCAGAGAGTCTGTATTGAAAATCACATTTTCATTTTCCTGCATTTTGACTTTGCCTAGTCCCAGCAAGAGTCCTGGGGTCACATGGGTAGGTTAGTATCTTTTCCCTTCTTAGAGCAGGAGGCTCCAGCCTCCACGCTGAAGAGACCTGTCCCTCTGCAGACCCATCGGGTCACGTGGTTAGAGAGGAAGCGATTCTGAGTGGGAGGGAAAGTCTCAAGAGGAAGGAATTCCTCAGCAGCTGAAAATGGCCGTGGAGTGGAGGAGATCTGGCTAAGAATAAGCTGAGCTGCCTGCAGTGTGGGCGCACACCTACTCATTGGCATGCAAAAGAGGAGGTTGTTGGAGGGTGAAGAGAAACTAGGGAACTGGGGATCACATCCTTGCTGTCTGTGCCCTGGCCATGCCCCCACCCCCACCCCAGGATGTCATAGGACTGTCTTGGGATGAATGCCTGTGTGCATCTCCTCCAGACACTACTGTCTGCCAACGTAACCTAAATCCCCAATGCTCTGGCCAAACCCAAGCCCCATGGAAGATGTCCCTGCTGTCTCCTACTGATGCTGAAGCCTTGCTCAGGTGGTGTCAGCTGGTTATTTAGACATTTCTTCCCCCAACGTGCTTGCCTGTTCACTCAGTGAAGTGCTGGCCCTGCTCTCCACCAGGTCTGAAGCAGGACACTGCAAGAAGGAGGTCAGGGTCAGGAGACTTGAGCCACATAAACCCAAACCTTCAACACCTGGGTCCTTGGTAGACAGACCAAGTTCAAACTCTCAGAGCACAGTCATGGAAATGCTTTCCCTGGGTGTGGGTCACCATGAACGTCTCATGACAGCGTCTCTGCTGACTGCCCAAAGCTCCGGGAAGAGAATGGCAAAGCAGGCAGAAGTACTCCCTTCAAGTTTTAAAATCCCAACTGTTTTCCAATCTGTTCGTAAGAGTCAAGGAAAAAAGTCATAAACTTCCTTTAATTTCGGGTATCTGATTCAAAGTAGGGATTTAGCATCTCTACCCACACAAGGCTGGGGAGATAGTGCGGCAGGCAGGACAATGAAGGAGTTCTATAGGTAGGCAATGAAGCAAGGCTCAGGAGATCGTCTGGTGGGCAGGACTGTGCAGGAGTTCCGTAGGTAGGCAGTGAAGCATGTTGGAAGTGGAGCTGAATGACCTTCCAGTCTCACCTCAGAGGGTGATAACTCTCCTCTGGGGCGCTTTGTGCATCCCAAGTTCAGGGTAGTCATTCCTCCTCAAACCACAGGGGAAGGTGTGTGCAGGGTCTGCGTGCCTTTGAGAAGGTTCTGGGATTATGATGGGCACCAGGATGCAGCTTTGAGTCCTTGCTCAGCACGATCATTTGGCCACACCCTTAGAGCTGCCGTTCATGGGGACCCAGAGAAGATCTGAAGGTTCGCCTTGCCTTGGCTGCTAATGCTGATGGCACCTGTCAGTTCAAAGGAAAACACCAGCTACTCCATGAGAACCAGGGAACCAGGGCAATCCTCCCCCTGGACCAGTAACTATTCCTTGAGGATGTAGGTCTGCGTGGCAAGGGCTCTGGTGACTGCCTTCCCCACACAGCCCTCTCTTGCTATATATTCAGCCCACTGTTTCTGCAGGTCCACATCTACGACCTCAGCAGAGGGTGGGTTGAAATCACTGGGGGAAAAGAAGGTTGTATCAGTATTGACCATGCACAGATCTTTCCCCTTGTTCTGCCCTAGACTACATGACAGGATTAGTGTGTTCTAGGCATTAGGTGTTATATGTTATCTAGAGATGCAATGATTGGGTCTGAGCCCTCATGACCCAATCACATTTCAGAAGCCCATCAGATGACAATCAGCCTTTGACACATGGTTTATGGGAATGGCGGATTCATCCAGGGATTCATAGGCATCATCCATGGGGGAAAGTTTAGGAGGCAGGCCTCGTTAGAGGAAGTAGGTCAGTGAGGGCCTGCCTTTGAAGAAAGTACTTGTTCCTGACCCTTTCTTGGTGTGTCTATCTCCCTGTTGACATGAGCTGAGTGGCTGTGTTCTCACATACTATATCATGATGTTCCTCCTCCCCACAGACAAAACCCCAGCGACAGAAGCAGCCAAGCATAGAAGAAGAAGTCACACCAACAACAGAGTCAGAATACAAGACCTCAGAATCAGCCAAAATAAGCCTGGCCTTCCTAAACCCTCGCTCTCTGGCATTTGGCCTAGCAAAGGACCACAGCACAACCCAGCTGCTGGTGAACCGTACGAAAACCAGATCATCCAAGGCCACTTGGATTGTCTCTCCCCAGTAGTTCAGCAACAACTGATTCCTCCTGCCCCTGCAGAGGACGCTGGGTGGCCCCTGCACCACTTCTCAGAACTGCAGCTCTGGGGTTGTTTTCTAAAAAGACGGCTATCTGTTGTCAATGAGGTGTCACCTGAAAGCTGACCACAGCCACTTTCCCACACTCCTCCTTCCCAGAACAAACAGTAACAAACGGGGAGGGGGAAGGGATCCTGTCCCAGGCTGTGGAGAGGAAGCCCTGGCCTCCTGAGCTCCGTTACACGTGTTTCTCCTATTTAGAGCATGCCAATGAATAATGGAAAGAGAACAGGGTGGAGCCTTGAGGGAGGTAAGGTGGGGCCCAGGATTTCTCAGTGGATAATGGTGGGATTTGGGTCGTGCAGCTTTTACAGAACACCACGATGCTGGAAAGTCGGTTGCTATTTTGGGACGTGGCTTTGTGGCCTGGCCCTCACTGTGAAGAACTATTTATATGCCTTGTGAATATAATTCCAAAGCCTTGCCCAAGAACATTCTGGGCTTTGTTTCCCATTTGTTAGCATTTGATCAAAGGCTACTTCACCCGTGAGTTTGAAAACCCAGAGCGGAGATTCCGCTTTAGGTCCCATCTGGGCAAAGTTTGCCCATAGAGACAAATCTATTTGTTTTCTTGCTTTGATGCTGGTACACTTGGAATTTCTGGTGCTGATTTCACATGAGGGAAAAGATTTCACCCATCTTTCCCTTCTGGAAATGGAGGCAAAAGACAAACAGAAAAGGCTTGACAGTCTTCACTTGTCTTGGACAGCAAGACATAGAATCCAAGAAGTTGCATAATGTAGCATTTTATTTTAGCTTAAAGATTGTGTGTGTGTGTGTGTGTGTGTGTGTGTGTGTGTGTGTGTGTGTGTGTGTGCTTATGGGAGGAATCACATGTATTTGAGGGTATGTATATGAGTGCACATGCGTGTGAGACCAGAAGCAACTTCCAGCATCGTTTCTCAGGTGTCGTCTGCCTTCTTTACCAGAAAGGATCTCTCACTGGCTGTAACCTTCCCTGTAGGGTAGACTGGCTGGCAAGGGAGTCTGCAGGAATCCACCTGTCTCCACCCGGGATTCCAAGCAGGGGACATCATGCCTGACTTTTTTGCATGAGTTCTGGAGAAAGAACTCAGGTCTTTGTGTCTGTGTGATAAACACTTTAACAGCTGAGTTGTCTCCCCAGGCCTGGAACATATTTTCTAAAATTCTTAGTAGTAGCACTTCAAAGCAAAAGGAACATACAAATAAATAAAAGAGCTAGGCAGTGCACAGCTGAGAATGACTTGACTGTTACCTGGGTCTCACACTAGAATTAAGGTGTCAGAGACGGTATCTACCCACCATGACCCTGTCCATTGATCAGGACTAATTATGAAGGAAATGGGACAGAGGTGGTTTCTTGTGCCTACAAAAATCACTGTCCTGGGGCTGAAGAGATGGTTCAACTGTTAAAAGCACTTGCTGCTCTTAATGAGAGCCTGGGTTCAATTCCCAACAACTACATTGAGTAGCTTACAACTCTCTGTGATATATGATAACCTCTTCTGGCCTCCCCAGGTCCCTGCACTCATGTGCACATACCCAAACACAAACCCATATGTATATTTAAAAATAATAAAAGTCATACCCACTCTGGACTCTCCCAGATGTCCCTGACTCTGGCTATGCTCTCCCACGTATCTATAACAAACCTTCTCCTCCACCACAAGATGATAATAACTATATTAATAATAACAATGAAAAGAAAAAGCCATTATCCTAGTAACAAACTACCATCTGAAGCTCAGGCAAACACCTTCTGCTCACAGAACATTGTTTGGAGTACAGACCTCTCAATTCCAGGAACTGAATGACCCCCAAGTGAGTATCTCAGACCCTTTCCCAGACACAATTGGCATTTGCCATCATGTGAGTTAGCTGAGGGAGAGAGATGGGAGGAGCACAATGGGTACCTGGAAGCCCTGGGAGCCAACAACACTTCCGATGCTGAAAGGCCTTGGACAAGCAGCCTACAGCCCCATACCTCAGCAGCTCATCTATCAGGACCTCCAGGAAGCCATTTGGTGCACATCAGTAGGCATGAATTCCGAGGCGGTGGGAAGACAGAGGTTTCTCACCCCGGTTCTCACCAGGGTCCCAGCCATCAGTGGCACTTTCACGGTGCCAACTTGATGGATTCAGTGCTCTGGAATTCCAGAAAGAGAGATAATTGAAAAACCAGAGCAGACAACACACAGAGACAGCACCAAGTCCAAATGCCAGGGGCCTTCTGCAAGACCCCAGGAATGTGTGCTTGCCGACATCGTCCCTATTGTTCATCATTGCCTCCCTCAGCAAACAGATGTTTGGAGGCAATTATCCACCATAGCCTCAGAGCACAGCACCCACAAAAGACGTGCAGCCACGATGGCGGGAGTAGCTGTCGGTACCCACAGTTCATACCTGCCCCCTTTTACATTTATAGGCAGGAGAATTGAATCCAGGGCATAAACTGCACACCCAGGTCACATCTGACAGGGACCTTCTCACTAGAAGACTTTGTGGATGGGTCAGCTTTGTCTGCAGTGAATACCTGGTACGGGTTACCTGCTGAGCCAACGGGGCTTTACTTAGCTCTCAGTTCAAAGTCAGGATTACCGGCTCCAAGCATGGAAGAGGATGGTGCATCATGGTGTGGAGGCACAACGAGCAAATGGTTTCATTTAGAACTGGAGCAAAGATCAGGGTCCCACACACCCCAATGGCCTAAAAACTCCCAATCCCTTCTCTCTCTCTCTCTCTCTCTCTCTCTCTCTCTCTCTCTCGCGTGTTTGTGTGGGTTTTGTTGTTGTTGTTTTTGAGACACTCAT
>NW_004949202.1:288618-298823 GCF_000317375.1 Microtus ochrogaster
TGTGTGTGTGTGTGTATGTGTATGTGTCTTTATTCCTCTGCCTCTTGAGTGCTGGAATTAAAGGTACACACCACCATGTCCAGCTGTCCCTCCTCCTAGGGCCTCTGCATTTCCAGCCAAACACCTTAAGAGCCTTTACACACTGGCACTAAACATCCCAAGCAGAGCAGTGTGATTCCACAGATCTGCTCTTCCTGCCATGGAAATTTCCTACCATAGCAATTCCTTGCCTCTCAGCTTGAAATCTGGAAGGCCAGTGGACTGGGGACAAGAAGTCAAGAGATGCCATCACAGGCCGTGGTATCCCATCTTTCTGCCTGTGAAACCTCAGGCAGATAGCCTTGGTTTCTTCCTTTGCACAGTGGGGCCATGATACATGAGTTGGGTGATGGGGGGTTCACACTTGTGAACAGTTCACACACAAAGCAACCGCCCTCAGCAGTTAGTTTGCCTTCATCTGGAAACCTGATGGGACTGGACGGAAGTAGCCATGGCAGCAGGAAGACCCACAAAGAAACAAGAGCAGGACAGACCACACAGCACAGTGCTGCACGCTGGAGCTGCCATTACAAAGACTCACAGACTAGACAACAAGACCCTGAAAATGGGTTTCGAGAGGCCTAGGTCAGAAACCAAGGTGTCAGCGGGGCTATGGTGTCTGGAAGTGACCAGGTAAAGACTGGACAGCCCTGGACTAGGACATCAACCCATCTTTAGGGGAAGCACAGCTCAAACTGTAATAGGCAGCCCTGCTAGTGGCGACTTGTCATTGAGCTGACTGACTTCAAGGCCCTCTGGCTGCCATAGGGTCCATGGAGTCCCTCAAGAGGGTGAAAAATGCCTGGGATACAACAGTTTCTGTTGGGTACTTTCCCAGTGCTGTAAGAAAACACCCAATGAAGGCAATTTAAAGATTTGTTTGACTCACAGTTCAAGGTTACAGTCCATGACGGAGGGGGAGCATGACAACAGGATCGTGAGGTAGCTGGTCACAGGGCATCCAGTCAGGAAGCAGAGAGAAGAAGGCTACTGCTCGGCTCTCCTTCCCCTTTTCCTTCTGTCTGGAATCCCAGGCCCCGAGATGATGCGGTCAACATTTGGGGTGGGTCTCCCTGCCTCAGTAAGTCAAATCTAGAAACTCCCTCAGACACTCAGGTTTGTCTCCATAGTGACTCTAGATCCTGCTAAGGTGACAGTATTAACCACCACACAGTGTCGTTCGTTCCAAAGGGTCTCTCAGTCTTCCCCCATCCACTCTAGGCTGAAGGGAGGCCCTTCCAAGGCCCCTTCACCTGTCAGGTGAAGGCCCTGGCCTGTTCCAAACTCTCCCAGGGAACAGGTGAGCCATGGAGACATGAAGGAGCCACTTCTCATGATTGTGACCTGAACTTCCTTTTTAGGTCAGGGGGCATCTCTGAGAAACCCACAATGGACAACGGACAAGGCTGCCTGCCTGAGGTCTTGACTGGGAGACAAGGGTCGAAACTCCAGGTATCCACTGTGGCATTGATCTCCATCCGCCCCCACTCCTCCCCCCATCCCTGGGTCCCCACTTCATCAGACAGAAACTCTCTGAAGACCTGGGAGCAAAGACCCTATGCAAGTGACTGGCCTGGCCTTTCCGTGCCATGGGTGCATCTGAACTCAGCACAACCAGCTAGAAGCAAGGGCTCTGTTCTTTTCAGCCCCCAGGCCCTTCCAGGGTGTGACGCTCAATCTTCACTATTGCCATGCTGAACTTAGAATCACCATAGAGACAAACCTCTAGGCATGTACCTGAGGGGCTTTCTTGATCTGTTTTACCGAGATGGAAAGACTCATGCCCCTCCTTTTGAAACCATGTAATATTCCCCAGGTGTCTATCAGTCATCTTCCCATACCCTCTTCTGCCCAGACCATCCAATGACCTGGCTTAGCACCAACTGCGCACAGAACTGCAATGGACACCCTGCGGATGCCCGAGATGGGGACCACTGAGGCAGCACAGCAAGGCATATCTGCTCTGATGAACACCCCAGGTACCATGTCTGCTGCTCTTCTGGTCCCACCCGTAGTGTAGGAACAGGACAACTTCCTTGAACTGACCCCCTGAGATGGTCAGTCTTCAAACACTGTGCCCTTCTGAAATATGGACACTCTTGGGAGTAACTTTCATCTTCACGTACCTGACTCCATCAACCTGCGCTGCATTTGATGTGACCTCTGCCCCTGTTTTCACAATCTTTGCCTCTGTTTCTTTCTGTTTTGCACTCATTTATTGCAAACAAGGATATCGATGTCCTAATCGGTTGTGGTTCACAGAAACGGCAGACCTTTCCCCCAGTTCTTCCTTGGCCATTTCACCTTGTGTCCTGATGCCTAGGTCTTTGTACAGGTCATTTGTCGGTCCTTCCAGATGTGCTTTTCTACTTTCTGGTCTTGGCTAAAGGTCAGCTGTTCACCTCAAGTCCCATAGTCAAACCCTAAGGTTTTACCTGAGGGAGTCGGAGCATCGTGAACGCTCTGCTTGTTTGTCTGTGTTCCTATGTGTCAAACCCAGCTAGGCGAAGTGTCCTCTCAGGTAGGTCCCCAGCTACCCAAAGCTTCCTGCCCTTCTGGAAGCAACTGTCTCCTGGCAAGGCTGCAATCCCTGTGGCATCTGGCTGCAGACCTGGCCTTTCCTCCTTCCTGTTCTGGATCCCCAGCTCCAGGAAGACCGCCATTTGAGTCCAAAGGTTCCTGGGAATGGCTCTCTTATTTTTGGCAGGTTGCTGAGTTTTCTGAAAAGACAAATTGGCTGTGTTGGCCTGGGGTTGCACTGGTGGCCACAGGTATCTGTGTACCCTGCTGAGCAGAGTGTTCCCCAGTGTCTATAGAAAAAGCTGAGGAGTCTCTTGGGGGTCCTGAGATGCCCCCACCACCACATGTGTGTAGGAATCTTGGTGAGGCAAGCTTAAGGATAAGCCATGTAGATCAATGCCCCTGGCCAGAGCCAACGGCACAGGCAAGCAGACCAAGGAAGTGTGTCCGCATAGGAAAAAGTGGCCAGACCCTGCTCCCACTGACCTCCTTGAATGACAAAGCTTCTGGGAGTCTCCACTCAAGGCTGCACTAGGAGCTGCCTGAGGCCAATGGGCAAAGTGGGATTTCAGCCAATACTTGCTGAATGCCAAGTGGGGCAGAGGACGTCTCGCCAGGTCAGGGAGAAGAGAGCTTGGCCTTGCCCTGGGGAAAGCCACACGATAAGGCAAGTACCTGCAGGAAGCTATATGCAGGAGGACAGGACCAACCAGAGGCTACTTCGATGGTGGGGTTTCCTGGGGCCCCACGGAGCTGGTCCAGTGTCTGCCAGACCTAGAGAGCAATACAGGAGGCCAGCAACACAGTCATCCTGGAAGACTGGCCAGAAACATCAGGAGAACGCTACAGCATACAGCTATTCCCACACCCGGCACCCAGGGCAGGATGGTAACACAAAGGCCATTACCACTCTATGAGCAGCAACAGCAAGCGTGGGTCTGACACCGCTTAGGTGATTACAGAAACTCAAGCTGGAGTCTCCCCAGATACACAGTGCTATCAGCTGCATGTGAAACCCCTCTTGAGGGCCTGGGGGTCCTCATGCATTTGGCTGACCCACATGGATGTCTAGACTGGTCTTTCTGAGCACACAGAAACAACGCTCTCATCTGACCCATTGTTCACATGGCTTTAGGCCTCCGCAGAGTCTAACATGGACAAGAAGGATCTATAAGGAAAGTCAAAGAGAGTTCAGAGGAGGAGAAAATTGGATATCGTACTATGGGACCATTCCAAGCCTTCACCTATCCAGTCCGCTGCATCTCTCAGGCCCCTGCCAGAGTCCACTCCAGTCTCTTGGGGTGCTTTGCTCTAGATAGTCTGATGCATTGACCTTTCCCCAGAAATAGTTCATGTGCCACTGAACTCCTAGAGAGGTCACAGGCTGGCAGTAACCTCATCTCTAGGGCACAGGACGTTCTTAATTGTGAGGTCATCCGGGCACATGCTACCAACATCATGAATGGCTTTGCTGAAAGTTGTCTTTCTTCCAAATAGACCAGAGTGCGCGCTGGCAGAGGAGCCCGGTGACCAGTGGAAAGGGTTACACCCAAGAGCTTAGGTCCTGCTGGAAGCTAAAACAGTGTGCACCACTGATGACTTGAAGCAAGGTCAATTTGGAGAAAGAACTCACTAGGGGGTCTAGCTACCACATTGGGGTGTGAAAGTCAAGGAGTCCAAAGGGGCGGGGCCCCCACTCTGCTTCCATGCCTCCTCATGCAACAGGCTAGTTACCCTTATCCATGTGTCTGTGGTGACCACTTGGGCCTCTCAACTAAAATGAGCATGAGCCGGGCGGTGGTAGCGCACACCTTTAATCCCAGCACTTGGGAGGCAGAGGCAGGCAGATCTCTGTGAGTTCAAGGCCAGCCTGGTCTACAAGAGCTAGTTCTGGGACAGGCACCAAAGCTACAGAGAAACCCTGCCTCGAAAAACCAAAATAAATAAATAAATAAATAAATAAATAAATAATAAAATGAACATGAGTTAATCCCCGCTCTGGGCTGTAACTGGGTGATGATGGTGCACACCTTTAGTCCCAGCACTCAGGAGGCAGTGACAGGCAGATCTCTGTGAGTTCGAAGACAGCCTGGCCTACAAGCAAGTTCCAAGACAGCTAGGGCTGTTACACAGAGAAATCCTGTCTCAAAATAAATAGATAAATAAACAAACAAACAAACTATGGACTGTGCTCAATTCAAGTTTGTTTCCATATTCCTGAACCTAGAAGAGTGTGACCAGTTGTCTTTCCCCAGCAATATTTGTATCCAACCACTGGTGTCTATGCTCTACGTGCTACCATACAGTTTGCAAGGGGCTGGAGGTTGAAACATACAAAGACACACTGAGACAGAGACACGGACCTCTAGTCACTGGTAAGAAGCCCTCTATTCGATAGCACCATGGAGGCTCATATACCCAACAGTCAGGTGGGCCAACAGGTGAAAACCTTATTCTCTGATCCTCAAGGCCAAGGCAACACGTGCTCGTGAAGCAGAGCTGGTAAACAACTTTGACACAGTTTTCAGTAACCCAAATCAGAAGGAAAGGAAAGATCTCTAGCAGGGAAGAGCAACTGGAGGCCAGGACTCCAAATGGTCCCCCCAGGTGTGCCCACACATTGGCCCTTAAGCATCCTCCACTCCTAGACAATAGCTATCAATAGACTTTCAGCTTTCTCAAGGACATCTTGTGACCCACCTCCATTCCTGCACTGTCCAGCCCTGACACCTAGCTGTACAGAACCCTCCCGAGTGCCTGAGACAAAATCAGCCCCTGTGACTGTGAGTCCCCATTGAGATCAAACAGAACGCCTTTTCTGACCATTACAGAATGTTCCATGGAGACCTCCAGTGCTTCTGGTCTATAAGGGAAAAGCCTTAGGAGAACTGGAAAGCCTACAGCCCACTGGCTCCCCTGCTAAAGCCCTCAGTAGGTCCATATGCTCAAGGTGTGTGTCCAAGCGTCTGCCCCCTTACCTGCCCTCCCGGAGTGCTATGACCTCTACAAGATGCACTGGGGATGGGACAGGTAGATTCGTACTTTTCAAGCTGGAAAACCCATCCAGTGTCCGGAAGAAATGGGTGGGATTTCCTCACTGCTCATTAGAGTGTTCTTGTTTCTCTCGTAAATATCAGGACTTGTCTTGCTCCTGCTGAGTCCAGGATGTGTCTGAGAGAAACATGTCACAGGCCTGTCCACAAGGGTTTACGGCCCCTTGGGAAGAAACGTCAATGGAACCGGTAAAAACCAACACACAAAACACACTCTCTAAGCAACAGGAACTCAGCGCAGAGTTGGGGCGTGGTGGCAGAGAATGACAGTGAAGACAGAAATGACTCCTCCTGCTAGGACAGGGGCAGATAGCCTCTGGATTTCAAACGCACAGCTCTCAGAAACCATGCCCTTAGGTGCCTGACTCTGCATCCTGAGTAGAGAGCCCTGGGAACAAACCCAGAGCTGGGACCCCCAGCACGCCATGTCTTTTCTAGGTTAGGTCCAACGGACAAAAAGTCCTGCATGACATAATCACCTTTCCCAGCAGAGGTCCCAAACATGCTAACTACAGTCCTAGACCTAAGGACACTAGCAAGTACCTTTTATTTTATATTTTGGATGGTGGGCAGGCCCTCAGAGAGGGGGAAACATGTAGTAGGCAGGGTGGACTGTAACACACTTTGGACTAACAGTATCCAGCTGCATAACTAACCCAAGGGGAAAAGATGTCACCTCCAAGGAAAAAAGGTCCCCAGGGTCTGGTGCCAGAAGCCACCCTGGAGATCCAAAGGCCCCATTGCATCACGTGGGCAGCAGCCATCTCATCCATGGTGGGGGCACCTGGGCCCAGTCTCCTCCCAGGTGCCTACTCATGCCAGAGTGTGGAAGGGTTCAGAGGGTAAAGAGCTCCACTCGGCGTTTTTGCACCTCAGCCCACAGCTGGAAAGACCCCACCTCACACCCTCATCCCGGAGCTGGCTGGAAAGAGCTGAAAGGCAGGCAGGTGTCTGTCTTATGTGCCAGGAAAGCAAGCAGGAGAAAGGGCTGCAAGCTGTGTTGACGAGGAGGCAGGAGAATAAGAGTAAACTACAACCAGGCACGGAGATAAAAATAACAGCGGTACAGGAGGTCCTGCCAAGAGGAGGCTATGCTCACAAGGTCTAATCGCTCGGGAGCCTGGGGCTGAGAACTAGGCTGATGACACAGTGGTGCCCAGAGCCCTAGGCAGCCGTGGGGAGCTGGCTCCCACCTGGCTGAGTCTTTCTCTGCATCGGATCAGGCTCCTTGGCTCCTGCAAAAGTTCAGCTGGGGCACAGGCCTCCCGTACACTGCAGCCAGCCTTGTAAACAGCTCCCGGGCCAGCTCCAAAGGACCACAAAGCAACATCTGGGAAAGTTCCCAAGCTAGGAGTCATCCCCAGCTGTGCGACCTTGAGTCAGTCACCTTGCTCTGAGAGCCTCCTTGGGCAGCTCTTCTCAGGGTGAGGGGGTGTGGACCGGCAGTGCTGGGGCCCTAAACACGGGCTCCCTGTGCTTGGAAGAAGACCGTTTACAAGGGAGCCGGGGTGTGCAGTTCAGGCAGTTGGTCTCCAGCTGCGCTGTTTGGAACATCAGTACTCTGGCCTGCTGACCAGACCAGTCAGGGTGTCTGGGCGGAGTGACACCACCACCAGCCAATGTCAAACACGGCTTGGGTGCAAGGTGGGAAACTGAATCCGACGTTGTACCTTCTTGTTGCAGGGGACGGCTCCGTCATGTCCAAGGACTTAGCAGAGGCGCCTTGCTCTGCAGCTGGCAGCCCGGAGTCCTTGCAAACCCACTGGTAACTAACCAGAACAGGATTCCACTCACGAGTCTGTGCGCCACCAGCTTTTAGCCAGAAAGCTAATGAGGCCCTGCAGCTACCCCAGTTCTCTAGGCTAGTGTTCTCTCTCTCTCTCTCTCTCTCTCTCTCTCTCTCTCTCTCTCTCTCTCTCTCTCTGTCCTCTCTTGCATTTTTATTTTTGCCTCAGCACACATCAAGAAGCTTTAATCTCAGATGCAACTCAGTTTTGGCTGTCTGAAGCTGACAGACCTGGGCTTTCACCCCACTAACTTGTTTTACTTACACTTTTATTGTCTGGGGGCATAGGGGGTGTGACAGAGACAGGGGTAGACTAGCAGCAGGGTGCAAGTGTAGAAATCAGAGGATCAGGAGTCGGTTCTCTCCCTTCATTCCATGGGGCCCTGGGCTTGAATTCAGATTCTCAGGCTTGGTAGCGTGCACTTTTACCTACTGAGCCATCCCATCCGTCTCCCTCCAGCCAGTCTAGATAGCCCTATGCAATGAGCTCGCTTGCTGGGGTTCCCATTTGACCTTCCTCCCACAAATCTTAAGGGACAACTCAAAAATTTTATTTGAAAAGGTTTCATATGTTATATTTAAAATGTTAAAATATATTTTTAAATGTTCCTTATGACAAATGATAAACACAGGTCCACGATGGCTTCCGGGTGCCCATCTTCCCTTATGGCTGCTAGTGTGGTCCAATGGGAAAGATGAGCCAGATTCCTTGGGAGTCTGTCTACCTCCAGGGCATGTAGGGAATCAAAACAGGAACCCAGCCCCAGACCCCAAGAGATGGGTCACAGCAGTCTGTGGATAAAGTTACAGCTACAGGGTCAAGCTGGTGGTAGAACCACGAAACAGTTCCATGCCCGCTAGGGAAATGTGTCTGCTTTCCGTGGCCATAACTGAAGGCCACAGACTGGGTGAGGAGTGAAGGAAAGAAGTTCAGGACTGGATGTCGCTCAGCTGGTAGAATGCTTGCCTTGCTGTATAAAACCCTCAGTTTGATCCCCTGCATAGACTCGGTGTTTGTGAGTTCTCCTGTAATCCCAGCCCTTGTGGGGGTAGAGGTAGGCTCCTGAGAAGCTCAAGGTCAGCCTTGGCTAGTAGTGAGGTCAAGGCCAGCCTGGTGTATGTGTGCCCTGCTTCAAAAGTTAAAAAATTAATTTAAAAAAAATAAAGAAAAGAGGTCTGGTTTCATGGGTGTTGGGATGCAGGAACCTCAGCAACTGATGGTCTCGTTAGCAGATTCCCAAGGCAGCCAGTGCATCTCAGGGTGAAGGACGGGAAATTAGCATGTCTGTATCCCTTCTGGGCTCTCGCTGTCTTCTTGGGAAGCCGCCAGTATTTGGACACAGGGTTTCACTCTAATGTCTTTATTTGATATTAATCACCTCCTAAAAACATACCTCCAAGCTCCTCAGTCTACTAGAGTCCCAGTCTCCTTACTACTCCCCCACAACATGGACTAAACTCCAGCATGAGTTTCAGGGGAACAATCCACACCCACACACAGAAGGGCAGGAAACTGAGCAAACCGGGAAGCCCTTGGCGTCACCCTGCAGGGCTCTCCACGTGACCCCTGTGAAGCTGTTTGCATGGACTCACGGGTGCAGGAGAAGCTCCTGGGGTAGCTCGGGACCCACCAGGTGGAAGGGGAGAGAGTGGAAGTCAGCATTCCAGCAGGTGTGGCCTGGAAGGCAGCCTCCAGCCAAAGAGGCCTCTCTCTGAGCCAGCTCCTGGCAGATGTCTTGCTGAGGGCTGACATTTGCTCTCAGCTGCCAGATCCAGGCCCCACAGCAAACAACACAAGCTTTGGGAGAACCTGAGAGCTGAAATTCGCACCGCCACCCCCACCCTCCCTAATTGCTGGCATATGCGAGATTTAGCAAAGGATGGAGCCACCAGGCTTCTGCTCAGAACAGAACATGCTGTGTGCAGGCTGCATGCCCTTCACCTTGCCCGGAATTCCTCAAGGCGCAATGTTCCCGCAGCCCGGCCATTTAGCAGGAACCAAGCACTAGCCATTCTTTTCACCTTGTTTATCTGAAGTAATTTGCAGCCCTGGGACAAAAAGAGCAATAAATGTCACAAGTGCCAGAGACAGAAGGCTGCAGAAGGAATGCCTGGTTCACATTTATCCTGCTGGAAAACGCAAAGGCTCCATCACCTACTTTGAATAAGCCCCCTCATCAGGTCACCTGTCACCTAACACAAGCAGGAAGGAGAAGGGCCAGGTCCAAAGACCACAGCCACCTTTGACTTTTGTCTTAATTAGTTTGTCGGCTGGGTGAGGACAGACTCTGAGAAGGATGGACAAAGCCAAGCTCTGGCTGTCACCCAGGCGCTTGGAGAACTTCTGGGGACCCTAAAGGAGAGCCAGGGAGGACAAAATAGGCCAAGAATGCTACTGGCAACACACTGACCTGCATGCCCAGAAGGCTGTAAGAGACAGGCCAGGCCACCGTGCTTGGCCGCCAGGATCTCTCCCAGCGCCTTTGCTGAGCTCTAGTGGCCACATCAGCATCGCCTTTCTTACCCTCTCATCCTTGGCCCCTACTGCTTTAACACTTAATGGCAGCACATATTTAATTGGCAATATTTGTGCATACTTCAGGGATGCACACCTCATAATGTTCAGTCCCAGGTGTTGTTCCTTTGCGGAACTACAGTTCCCAGCATTCTCCTGGCTATGGACATATTCCCAGAAGCCTTTGCATTCCCCGTTAAAAAGCAAGGGTCGCTAGGACCCCTCTCTTTCTCTCTCTCTCTCTCTCTTTCTCTCTCTCTCTCTTCCTCTCTCTCTCCCTCTCCCTCTCTCT
>NW_004949202.1:298956-318848 GCF_000317375.1 Microtus ochrogaster
GTAATGTCTTTACCCTCTAACCTGCAGACAAGAAAGCCAGCCAGGAATTAAGAACACCAGGTCCTTGGCATCCCCATCCTTAAATATCATGACCTTTGGAGCCATTGAACTCCTGACTTTTAGTTCTTTGCACAGCACACGAGAAGTTGTGTTGGGCCATGGTTCTCCACCTCTCCTTCAGAGCCCTGGGACTTGTTCCCCATGTCTAACTGTTCTCAAGGCTCTGCTCCCCATCTCTTTATGCCTCCAGCCCCCAGTGTCTACTATCCCATTTTCTCCTTGCCTGAAATCAACCTCTTGGTCTCCTGCATACAAACATACATACATATATACATATATAAATACATATATATGTAATCTGTCCCTGTGTGCCTCCCCATATGTCACCTTAACATAATGGCCTCCAGCTTTACCCCTGTTGCTTCAAATTACAGGACAAATTTTGTTCTGGCCACTCATTGCTCCATGGCCACCTTGGCTGGTCCGTACCTCAGCTCTTGTGGGAAGCGTTGCTGTCAACGTGGGCACACAGACCCCTTGCTCTGCTAAGGTGATCTCATCTCCCATGGTGACACACACAGAAATGAGTTTGCTTGTGGTATATGATACTTTGGTTTTTCAATGTGTGAGTAACCTCCAAAGACAGATGCACCAACTAGAATATTTTTCACAAGAAAAATGCTTTTGAAAAAGTTAAGGAAGCCAGGGGAGAGACCACAGTGCCTTGAACAGCCAGCCAGAGTCCAAAAGAACCAGATAAACATATCCTTCAGGGAGAAGGTCCCACTCTCCCAGCCCCTGGAAAAATCCCTGGGTAGGTGCCAGGCCTGTCCTTTCCCCAGGAGTCAGCTCTCTGAGGAGAGGCTCTGAGCTACAGTGGAAGGCACCCACAACTGTCCCTAGAGGAATCAAAGCTTTCATTGATCTGGCTAGCAAGGGGAAGATGGGTGGGGTGCAGGCGCCTAGGGCCTAGGCCTCACAAGCTCATGCTTGCATCTGGCAGGAGCCTTGGGGATCTTCTCATTCAGTTTCCATTTCTTTCCAAGTGATAACAATGCACACGGAAGAGGCCCCTAGACACTGACACCCCAGTTCTAATCTTGTATGAATGGGCACTTCCTGTCTCAAACCCCCCTGACAGGAACCACAGCATCGGGGGCAGGTCTCACCAACACTCAGCCTCAGCAGACGCTGTGCCTGGCACATGGTGTGCATTTGTCCCATTAGGTACCATGACACTTGATAAAGGTGAGGAGGTCTGCCTTCCAGTCAGAGTTACACAGTTACTGAGCTATAGGCCAAAAGCTCAACCCTTCTCCCATGAAGCTCCAGCAGCAGACAGCACCTCCACTGCCTGGGGCAGTCTCTACAGACTGGTCACTGGTGTCTTCCTGGTGTCATTCTGGTCAGCTACCATGATTTTATACAGCAGCAGCCTACTTCCCCACCACAAAAGGCACCTAGGAGTCCGCCTCTGACCAGGACCTGCTGGAGCTCCTATTGAGTCCTATTGAGTCCACTGCTGGAACAAAATACCCCAAGTTGGGGAACTTCCAAACAACATTCATGTCTCCCAGCTCTGAACCCCACAAATCCAACACTAAGACACCATCAGGTTCCCTATCTGGTGAGGGCTTCTCTCTGCTTCCAATACTGTGCCTCGCTGCTGGGATGTCCCGAAAAGAAATACCATGTCTTCACAGGGTGAAAGGGACAGGTATCTGTAATATTAAATACTTAACAAGAAATCTGAGGTTTATTCTGATGTAAAATTTGAAGGAGATGCATTCCTTCATGGCAGTTGGCAGGGAAGGCCTGGTAGCAAGAACAGGAGGCATTGCAGGAAACAAGAGAAAACAGGAAGTGGGGCTACACGATAAGAAATGAAGGCCTACCCCCAGAACCTACTTCCTCCAGTGAGACTCCACCTCTTAAAGGCTCCACAACCTTTCCAAACAGCACCACTGGCTGGAGCCAAGTGTTTAAGGGCACAAATGTATGGGGGATAGTTCACCTCCAAACCGGAACAGAAGAGAGGGGCGGAAAGTGAACCAAGCTCCCTTCCTCACCCTCTTCTTTAACAGACGTCAATCCCCATGAAGAAGCGCTACCAAAAGTTCACACTTCCCAACACAAACCCATTCAATTCAACTTAAGTTCAATACGGGAATTTAAGGCAGTGGTTCTCAACCTGTGGGTCATGACTCATTGGGTGGGTCAAATGACCCTTCGCTTCCACCAAGGTAACCTAAGACCATCCTGTGTAGCAGAGAGTTGCATTATGATTCATAACGGTAGCAAAATTGCAGTTATAAAGTAGCAATGAAACAATTTTACAGCTGGGGGGTCCCCACCACATGAGGAACTGCATTAAAGGGTCACGGCATTAGGAGGGTTGCGAACCACTGGTTGCGAACTGCAACAGGCAGCCTCCTCTAGTGACCGCTGACCTCCGGACGTGCTCTAAGTACCTGTGGAGAGAGACTTTTTGAGTTATATCCTGTGGTTCTCACTGAGTCCTGCAAGCCCCTACAGCGTGCTGTCCATCCTCCCTCACGTAGACTGTCCGCACTGCGGGTGGGATTCAACCAGCTGCCAGGGCCTTCATGCTCTGGGGAGGGGCTCTGAGACGAAGTGCCCCCCCCCCCGCGCCTTAGTTACCTGCTTCTCTGGTGGTGTGACCAGGATCCAGAGGGAGGCCCGTGTGAATGGGCAGCTCCGTGTCCATTGTTGATGGCTTCTGCCCTGTGCCTTTAGAGAAGCAGTCCATGTCCTGAGGAGTGAGGGCCAGCTAGAAAGAAAGAGGTTGCTGCATCTACTGCCTCCTGTTAAACAAAAGTCAGCCCCCTTCCTTGTCTGCCATGCGAAGGAATCTTAGGTAGCTGCACTGCCTGGCATTTCCCTGTGCAAGGAATCTTGGGTAGCCGCACTGCCTGGCATTTCCCTGTGCTAGCCAGCTGTCTGTTGTAAGAAAATCTCTGAAGTAGCCAACTTGTAAGAGAAAAGGTCTATTTTGGCTTACAGCTTTTATTCCTGTCTATAGGAGATTGGCCTCATTGGTTTGGCCTATGGTGGGTACTTCACCATCAGAAAGACAGCATCTGAAAAAAGTTGCTCATGTTGACACCAGAAGGCAAAAGAGGACCTAGGGAGATGGCTCAATCAGTAACATGACTGTCACACAAGTAGGAGAACCCCTCATCCATATAAAAAGGTAAGTACAGATGTCGTGAGTAGGTAGAGGCAGGAGGATCCCTGGCGCTTGCTGGCCAGCCAGTCTGCATTGGCAGGCTCCAGTGCAAACCCTGTCTCACAAAGTAAGGTGGAGGGCTGAGCATAATGCTACCCACGATGGTTTAATCCCATTACTCAGGAAGCAGATGCAGGCAGGTCTCTGTGATTCAAGGCTAATCTGGTCTCCACCGCAAGTTTTAGGGCAGCCAAAACTACACAATGAGATTCGACTACACAGTGAGATTCTATTTCAATAAAAAAAAAAATAGTTGGAGAGCAATTGGGGATGATGCCCCCTGTGGACCCCTGGCCTCTACACACACACACACACACACACACACACACACAATACATGCACACAAAAAGAAGAAAGAAAAAAGAGGCTAGGGTCTCAGGGGTCTCATAATACATTTGGAAGGCATGACCCCAGTGACCTAAAAACCTTCCATGAAACAACCCCCAAAGGATCCACTGCCTCCAATAGCACTACTGTGGAGACTAAGTCTCTACCACACAAACCTCTAGGGGATAGTTAGCAGCCAACCCAGTCAGCCCCAACTGACAGTCTGGTGACCTGAGAGTGTCTGCTTCACTGTCTGGGCCTCACAGAGTTAGAACGTGAGCAACTGCGAGAAATCCAGTGTCTGAGAGTGAAGGCTAATGCTGCTGAGGGCTTGAAATGGATCTCTAACGGCTGAGCACCAAGTCGACACCCCACTTCCTGGAATTGCTGCATCAGACTCCTGCTCCGAGAAGGCAGTTCCCTGAATTGCTCTGCTGTCGTGAGTCACCCTGGAGCACTTAAATCTTGCCTCAGAGAGGAGACTTCTGTGCCTGTTTTCCTCCTGGCTGTTGCCTCTCACTGGAGCAGTGATCTTGGACCTCACAGCTCTGCTTGCTTCATTTCTTGGCCATGGCATTCCAGGCAATTTCAAATCTGAATCTCCCCTGTTCAAGGACTAGCATATTGGGGCTTGATGTTAAGAGTGCTTGGTGCTGTCTCCCAGAGGACTAGGGTTAATTTCCAGCACCCAAATTGGGCAGCTAACAGCTGCCTATGGCTGTAGCTACAGAGGATCTGACTCCCTCTTTTGGCCTGCAAACAAAGAGTCACACATACACATAAATCAAAATAAGTCTTTTAAAAGAAGGGGAGAAAAGAGTGCAGACTACTCTTGGAGAGGACCCAGTTCAGTCCACAGACATGGGAATTCCAAAGCCAGAAGATTCAGTGTCTTCTCCTGGCCTTTGAGAGCACTGCACTCAAACACGTACCCTTGTATACACACACACACACACACACATACACACAAATAAAAATAAGTCTCCTAGAAAGAGGCAATGTAAATGAATAGTCACCAGGCCACCATAATCAGATGGGGATCGACACAGACCCAATGTCAGAAATTAGAATCAAGGGAGAGAACAGATGGCCCAGGGGGTAAAAGTGCTGACCAAATGGCCTGAGTCCAATCCCTGGAATCTATGTTAAAATAAAACTCCTGATGGAGAGGCTGGTGCATATCTGTAAAGCCAGCACTTCTACGGTAGGATAAGAGATGGAGATAAGAGATCACCTGGAAGCTCATGGGGGCTCTAGTCATGGAATGCTTGGTGTGGGAAAAAACGAGAAAGACTGCTTTCCAAAATTTGTCCTCTGGCCTCCATATGTACACTGTGGCATACACACAGACATGCACAATAATAATAATAACAACAATGATGAATAATTTATTAAAATTGAGATCAATTCAAACTACCACACAACAGGCTCATAAACCTCAACCCACAAGCTCTGAAGGCTAAAAACTGAACTATAAAAAAGACAGTGAGTCCCCCTCCCTTCGGAGTGACAGAGCAAAGCCACATCAGTCACTTGGTACGTGATCAGTGCAGCCAGTGGTTAGAGGATGAGAAACCCACTCGGAGGGGAGAGCAAGCATCACCACCCTCTCTGTAAGTGTTCCCATAACCGTCTGTGTGTGCTGCCTGGACTTCCAGACAGCCAGGCCCGGCTCTTCCTGGACCTCATTGATCTACTTTCCCCACATCCAGGGACTAGAGAGCCAGGCAAATGCGTCTGTACCTCGTCACAGGAAGCCATGAGCAACCACGGCACTAAGAGCTGTACTCTAACCCGATTATATTACAAGACAATTAGGCCAAGCTGCACACATCCCAGGAAAGAGGACCCGTCTACTCCATTTTCCTTCCCAGCCCCTCCGTTTCTCAGAATTCCAAGCTCTGGAAACACCCTGAGGTGGCCCTCGGGGAGGTGGGGGGGTCAGAGCGTCCCTGGCAGGGCCAGATGAGGATTCTGTGGGCATGAGAGAAACTCGGGCCACTGAAGAGACCTGGATCTATCCACAGCTTATAGCTGAAGCAAGCAATTCTGCAAAATGAGGACAATGTAACATTTTCCGCACCAAGGACCTGCAAGATTTCAGATTAGGAAATGAATTAATGGGAAGGCTTATTGGGAAGAAAGGGGAAGAGGAGGAGGGGAGGGGAGGAGAGGGAAGAGAGAGGAGAAATTTCCAGCACAGGCAATCCCCACTGCGCACAGTTTCAGTTTCTGTTTTTTCAGTGTGCTTGGTTTGTCAGAGACCAAAAAAAGATCACGTGAAAAATTCCAAAAACAATTTGTAAGTTTTCAAATGACTTTTATTATACAATATCACTAAAGCTTTTGAACATTATTAGTTACTGTTTATCTATTCTTTCTGTGGCTAATTTCAAAATTAACCTTCATCACAGGGACGTGTGCTGAAGAAAACTTACCATATATAAAGTCAGGTACTATCTGTGGCTTCAGGCATTCATTTCTTGGAATGCCCACCCCTCAACTCCTAGAACTGCTGTTTCTTGTAGGGGTGATTGTACTCCTGGGGACTTGGCCGGAGGCACAATAGCTCAGCAACCCCATAGTAATGTTGAAAAGTCAGACAGAGAGACAAAGGGACAGAGAAAGAGAGAGAGAGAGAGAGAGAGAGAGAGAGAGAGAGAGAGAGATACTACCGATACTACCAGCCCCTCTTCCTAGGACCATGCCCTTGCTGCTGCTGTCCCAGTTGGCTTTAACTGTCAAAGTGACACAGTCTAGAGTCACCTTAGAGAAGAGTCTCAATTAAGGCATGCCCTGGATCAACAGTTCTCAACCTGTGGGTCATGACCCCTTTGGATTTGCATATCAGATATCCTGCATATCAGACATCATGCATATCAGATATTCATATTACAATTCATAACAGTAGCAAAGTTACAGTTAGGAAGTGGCAACAAAATAATTTATGGTTGGGGAGGGGGTCACCACAACCTGAGGAACTGCATTAAAGGGTTGCAACATTAAGAAGGTGAGCATGGCAGAGAGTACCATTCCCTGGACAGGCGACCCTGTAGAAGGAATCTGGTTGACTGTGGCCAGCTTGAGTGAACAGGCAGCATTCCCTCATGGTTTCTGCTGTATCTCTAATAGCAAACAGGCCTGCTAGTAAATTTTGCTTGACTTCCTGCCCTGACTTCCCTTCATGATGGACTGTGATCTGGGAAAATAAGCCAAATAAATCCTCTCCTCCCACAGTGTTTCATCACGGCAACAGAACAAAGCCAAAACAGCTGCTAAGAGGCAACCAGCCCTGATGCTTCTGCCTTGCTGCCTTCGCTGTGGCCTCCTCTCCAAGTCAGTGCCCAAGCAAAAGAGCCTCCCAGCCATTCCTTGAACTTGACTGAATTCGGATGCTGAGTTTTTCATCTGTAGATCCTCCAAAAGAGCAGGCATGCATGCATAGAGACCCTAAGGACCTCAGGACCAAGGCCCCAGGATGCAGGAGATAGGATGCCTAGAAGGAAGGTGAGGAAGGAGAGGTTGCAGGAACAGGTAAAGGAGCACCAGAGATTTACAGCACAGCACAGGTGGGCTCTGGAGACAATGATGAGTGAGATCAGCAGAAGGGTGTTGTGGATCTGGAGAGATGGCGTAGCTGCTAAGCGTGCTTGCTGCTGTTACAGAGAACCTGAATTTGGTTCCTAGAACTCATATTGAACGGTTCACAACCACGTGTATCTCCAGCTCCAAGGAGTACAGCTCTCATCTGTACACTCAAGTACACACACACACACACACACACACACACACACACACAAACATAACTTAAAATAAAGAGGACACTGGTGTCTCTGGCCATACTGAGCCAAACGAACTGCTATAAACTTGGTTTTGAACAGTGCCTGCCCCGTTTCTTCCAGTATCATGGGGCAAACTCAAGGCAGGCAGGGAAGGCTTATCTATGCACAGTCCTGGAAAGTGCCCAGCTGACCCATCCGAGACTCTGGAGAATTTGAGCTAGCGCTCAGCTGTATTACTGACAGGTACAGGCTCCCTGTGTGGGTAGGAACTCTGTCGTCTTCACATCGCAGGATGTCAGCCTGCTACCCCGTTCCTCGCTTCCCAGCTACCTTCGCCTTGCAAAGCAGCTGTGATGGATGTATCCTGCAACATACATTCCTGCTTCCCCTGCTGGTTGACCTCTGCCTTTTTGGGTGCATGTGGTGGGCATCTCCCTCTTCTCAGACCCACTAGCGGGTAACCTTAGTCAGCTCTGTAAAGCCCTTTAATCCACTGGAGAAGGACGCACAGAGCTGGCTCTCCATCACAGGATCATGACAAAGCTCCTGCTGGTGAGTGTCACCTGGGACGCCACTGAGGTAATGACAGTGTCATCTGTCCACCCAACTTTCAGATGAGCTGTCCCGCAGAAAGTAGCAGATGCACAAGGGACCGGCTGCCCTTTCATCCCAGCTCAGAGAGCATTTACCTGTCCTAGTAATGACAGGGTTGGAGAAACAGACTCCTGCCTGGACTTCAAGGACCTCTCTGGTGACATTTGTACAGAAACTTGCTCATCTCTGCACCAGATTCTGTTGAATCTTTGTGCTCCTCGGTAGAGAGAACCCTGCATGTGGCCTTCCCAGCCTGACACTGTCAGCCAGTAGCAGGAGTCTTGCTGGTCGAGCCATGGTCAGCCTGAGATATGCAAACCCATGTCCAGAAGTGCCTGTTCCTTGTGGGAAAGGGCCAAGAAGGTGGCCCACTCTGTTCTCCCGGTGACACCATGTTCTGTCCCTCTGTAGTTCTCAGACTTACTTGGCAACGGCAATCTTGACTTTTACCTGATGCTGCTTCAGATCAACACAGTCCTCTGTGAGCTTGTGGCCTCCAGTCTCTTGCAAGGGCTGACCGAGGGGCAGGAGCTGGGAGACTCCATCACCTCCCCTGGCACAGCCCTCTCCCTGCCCCTGCTTCTCTTGGCCCAGCCCTCCACCTGCCTCAGGCAGCTATACAGCCTCTGTCATGGGTGCTGTGATGTACTCCATCATTGCCTCCTCAACCTGGTCTTCATCCCCCCCCACCCGTCTCCTCTGAGCCACCTCCTATGGCTGCTCTGACCTGGAGACTTCCTGTTGCCTAGTAACCTAAGCAACCCTAAAAGTAGGGAGCGATCTGCAATCCTGGCCATGGAGGAAGTGGTAGGAAGGTCAGGGGCAGGGGGCAAGGAGGCAGCCAGACTACGCACAGGGAATCCTGATGAGCGAGCATCTTCCGACGCCCCACGTTCCAGCCACTCCTCCACATCATCCCACCTGGTCATTGTTACCACAGCCCCACTGCTCTGCCCAGAGTCCAACTCATAGGTCAGAATCCCGGGCCTCAGAGGAGACTGTGGAGCAAGTGAAGACAAAGAAAGGATAAGTGTGGAGATCCACAGGAGGCCTTTGGCCAGGCAGGTCTGGGGCTGAGTCACAGTCTGTCCAAGCTCAGACTGGACCTCTCTATACGGGTGGAGCCTCGCACACAAGGGGAGCCCTGGTGAGTCAGAGGAAACAGGCTCGGGAACACCAAGTGAAAGGAATCAACATAAGCAAGGGGGCCTGAGAGTGCTAGGCAGGGGGGCACTGTGAGCCTCTGCTGGAGAGCTCCACAGGGTCAGGCCGGCAAAGGAAATCCACTTCAGAGAAGCCTGGTACTCAGCAGGAGAGGAAGGGGGAGCCTGTGGGGCCTGAGACTGAGGAAAGAGAAGAACAGAGGGAGAGATTAGGAGGGAGGGGAATATCAGCTCCTGGGGAAAAAGCACAGGGCCACATTCTGGGAAAGGCTGGACGCGCAGAGAAGTCAGAAAACAGATAGATGGGAGATGGTGCGCTCACCGCTCTAAAATGGCAGGAATGTGAATGGTGACATATTTTTAGGTGGCCTGCAGGAATCTCACACCATTAGCAACAGTGTGAGGGAGAAGGAGAAGGTCTCTCCAAGCTCTCACACTTCTGCCTTCAACGTGGTGCCTTCAAGGTGAGGTGAGCGAGGGATGGGTGGGCCTGAGGATGACACTCCCTGTCTACGTGGTCCAACCTGGCCAGGACCGATGGGGAAGTCATGCCCAGCACTGTGTTACAGAAAGGCCAGCAGGCGTTAATCGAAACCCAGGTACTGCAAACAGGGGAAAAAAAATAGTTATTTTAAACTCTGCTGCCCTGGTTGGCTGGATGCCGGGTGCCCCAAGAGTAGGCAGCCTCCTCCCAGAATTCACACTCCTCCAGGTAGCCTTCATCCTTTCCTGGAGAGCTCTTTTGAACTGAGAGTGAAATCATTTGGCAAGTTTTAGAAGATAAAAAAAGAGGCTTGAGAGCAACTTAAAAGCAGGCCGAGTCACAAAGGACAAATGTAAACTTTCTCTAGGTCAAATACCCAAGCCCTGATATGGTTGCCGGCGCCCCACCATTCCTATTGTCCCTGCCGTCTTTGCAGCCTGATTGGCCACTCTTCCAGCTGCATGCATCTGAGGCCTCCCATTTGAAATCATGCTTCCCTGTCTGTCCCCAGTCAAGTCATAGGGTCCCCATGGGGACTGCAGAAGGACAGTTTTCTTTGGACCATTTGAAGCTGCTCGTTACTGGAGCTATTAGTCTCAGGACCTGGGACCTGGCAGTCCAACAAGCCAGGCTCAGCCATGTATCTCCAGCTCACTAATTAAATCAGCAAGCGATTGTGAAGAGCAGAGAAAGGAGATTCCATGTGGCCACACCAGAGAGAAGAGCAAATAAAGAGGCCCAGGGATTCCCCTCCCTGTTGTCTGTCTTTGGGGTCCTGATGTGAGGTTTAGCTTCAACAGAGGCAAGCGGTATGCACAGCTAAGCCATTGACCTGGGTGAGGTCCCACCTATCGCTGACCCATCTCTAGGCTCCAGTCTGTCCTGCAAGGTAGTCTGATAAGTTATCAGAACTGTGTGAAATCTCCTCCTGGGAGGCAAGTTCCTCCCCTGGCACCAGGGTTTCAGCCTCTCCCTTCCCCCAACATGGAATTCTTGGGGAAATTTGAATTCTTTGGGGTCCAATGTTTCAATAGGCTGATGTCACAAGCACTTTTCTTTAAAATATCTTCCACCCTGTCAGAATGGCAACACGCCCAAGTGAAAAGCTCAGGGGGCTGATATCCTAGAAAACCAATGGAAATCCCAAAACTCTCAAGAAAAAAAAAGACTATTCTCTGTGTTGCCCCCCCCACCCCGCCTTGCCTGACAATGGCCTTGCTTTTTGATTTAAAAATAAAAATCAGTTTTTGCTTTTTTTTTTCTCTGCTGGCTCTTTGGAAACAGCAAGAGCAATATACACTATTACACTAGGGTTAATATTTTATTAAAGAACATAATGCCAGAATTAAAGCCTTTAGAATTACAATCCTCTGCCCTGCAGACCTTGATCTGTGGACAAGTTTGCCTGGCCCTCCCAGAAACTCCCAGCTCTTTTTTCATTTTAATTGTTTTGCTCTTTTTTTAATTTATCTATCTCGTGTGTGCTCCTGTGGGGAGGGGGCACACTTACAGAAATCTGTTCTCCCACGCTGACTGTGGGATCGAACTCAGGTCATCAGGCCCTGGGACTTGGTGGCAAGCACGTTGCCTGTTAAGCTATCTCAAAAGTCCAGAGACCAGTTCAGTCTCCATCTCCTCTCTGGGAAGTGTGCCAGGGCAAGTCTGACAGCAATCGTCCAATGCTAACTGTTCTAAAAGGCCAGTGTGACTATTACTGCTCTGGACCAGCACGGCAGGCTTTAGACACTGGACATTGAGAATCCTGCAGACGAGGGCATCAGAGCCCTGAAGCTGGAGCTACAGGTGGCTCTAAGCTGCCTGAACTACCGCTGCTGACCACTAAACCACCATCCAGTAGTCCCAGCCACCTTTTCTTTTTGAGACATGGTGTCTTACTAGCCTGGGTCTCATCAGAGGCTAGGGTGGCTGATGAGCCGGATTCAGGGATCCTCACGTCTGCCTACTCAGTCCTGGGAGTATTAGCCCATAGCGCCGAGCTCAGGCTTTTAAATGTTGGTTGTAGGACTTGAATTGTCTTCAAAATTTTACCTACTGGGCCATATCCAGGTGTCTGTGTTGTTTGGCAGAGTCAAGGTGGAAAACAGCTTAAGCGTGCATCTCCATCCCTGTCTGTCTTTTCCAGGGGCTGCAAGAGGCTGCCCACTGAAAAGGGAAGAGGCAAAAGCAGATACAGTGTGCTTGTGTGTCTGCAAGATGCATGCTCCAGAGGGAAACCCCAAGTGTGTCCGTGCTAGGCTACAAGCTCTCTTAGTTAGTTTTTGCACTCTGCAAGTTTTCTCCGAATGGATTTGTAACTTTTCTTTTTCTTTTTCTTTTTTTTTGGTTTGGGGTTTTGTTTGTTTGTTTGTTCTGATTTTTTGAGACAGGGTTTCTCTGTGTAACAGCTCTGGCTGTCCTCGAACTCACTTTGTAGACCAGGCTGATCTCAGAATCACAGAGATCCGCCTGCCTCTGCCTCTGGAGGGCTGGGTGGAGTGTGCCACCATCACCTGGCATAACTTTTAGAAATTCAAAAACTTCTCTCATGAGAGTAGGTGTCTTTCCAAAATCAGCCAACAGCCTACAAGCTGCAAGTGCCGGAAGTGTCAGGCAGCAGGAGTCAGACCCTGCTCACCCATTTATTCTGTGGCTCTGAGCAGCCAGTAGGGTGGTTGTTTGCTTCTTCCTCTGGCCATTAGCTTTTAGGTCATTAACACTCATTCTGTGCGGTCTTGAGACCGACCTCTGTGCTCACCACTCATGTTCCTCACCTGGGCATGTTTGCCATGCTTAGTCCATACCCAGGATGTACCCATGTGTATTCGCCAGTGACCACCGTAAGTGTGGAATGTGGCGTGTTTGCAAACACTGGACGCATGAAGGCTTGGTATGGGTCCAGGTGGTAGAGGGTTTGCCTGAATTTTATCCCCAACACCGCACAAAATGAGGTGCGGTGGTGAGGCAGCAGAACCAGAGGTTAAAGGTCATCCTTTGTTACAGGAGTTTGAGGCCAGGACCCTGCCTAAATAACTACATAACATACACTGTATTTCCTGCCCCTTGTTTATTATAATAATATTAACATGCAGATATGAAGAAAAAACAAAAGAATTCAGCACAAATTTTGGCCACCCTCACCCCCCCTCCCACCTACTAGCCACTCAAACCTGCATTTCTTCTCCCCCTCCCCCACCCTACCCTCCTCTGAGCTGAAAATTCTTGTCTCCTAAAACTCTTAACAGGTGGCCCACAAAGTAAGGGCCAATCAGAGAAAGCCAAGTTTCCTACCGGTTGCCAATTCAAATGTTCTGCAAGGGTCTGCTAGCCTGCAGCGCTCTGCTGAGTGCATGCATTTCAGGACACATTCTGGGGTAATGACATCCCCCTTTGTTTTAACTACAGCACACTCTGGCAAGAAGTCATTTTTACCAGCTTGCAGGTCCACTCTGCAAGACTCTCCCACCTAAGAAAAATTAGAGAAAACTTCTAAGGGAAGCAGCAGTGGTATTCGGGTACAAATGTGACGGAATTCTTTTTCGCCGCGGTTGCTTTCCAGTAGAAAGGGAATGCGTCCCTGACCGGAAGTATCAGCGAGCCCCTGCAGTTTTCCTGTCGCCTTGTACAGGCTTCCAGAATGTGGAGTTTTAAAAGCGGCACTCAACCGGCAAACCAGCCTCCCTAAGCGCTGCTGGTAAATCGGCTGAAGGGCCTTCTAAGAAAAACAGCACCCCACCCCTCCCTTCCCCGAAGGCACACGCTGCCGGGCAGCAGAGCTGACGGCAAGAAAGCCCCACGTGGGCTTCCCCTGACAAACCCAGCCAGCTTGGAACAGGCAGTGAAAGCCAGAGGCACTAAACTAACAGAAAAAGTCCTCTCACTGGGACGTATCCCCCAGATCCTTCTCAAAAGATAATATTGGCTCCCAAGCGTTTCTCCTCCGACTTTAAAAGGAATTGTGGGTAGCAGCAGCCCTCACTGATGTGGGCAGAGGCACTCAGAATAGGAGCTAGCAGATGCCCACCCCACTCAGACTGGCTCACGCCTATTTATATAGGACCGTGCTTTCCAATTTCTAAGATACTGTAACTTCCATCACAGCTGTGACAAAATGATGACTCATTCTTAGAACGCAGTCATCGGTATCACATTTGATATTAATACTTCAGTAGTGATGCTTTGTCACAGCAATTAAAAGGAGAAAGTTGCTAAAGCAAGAGCAGTCCACCCCCCATCCACGAGCACGGTTGCAGAAGGCAGCTCATTGTATTGGAAGGCACAGGGCCTCCCGCAAGCTGTCCAGATAAGCAGCTGTTGGGGGCTAACAGGGAGGGTTAAAGGGGGGGCGAGGAACTGGAGGCAGAAGTCACCGTTAGCGGATTGGATTGTAAGACTTGAGCTCCAGCACCGGGATGCCTTATCTCAAATATACTCCTGTCTTGCAAGTTTAAAATCTTCCTGAAAAGATAAAACAGTATTCCGGCCCCAAGTTCTCCCAGCATCCCCTCCTCCACCGCCAGCCCCGGGAGGTTGTATGGCCACAGGTGCCATTAGTTCCACCAACCACCAGAAACACCTTTGCCACCTCCCCCGAACTAAGACTCCCCTACCCTCAATAAAAGGCGTAAGTTTGGTTTCAGTAAGTTTATTGTGAAATTCAAAGCTTCCACGATAGCGTCCTTTAGAAAAATGAAAGCATTGCCCTGGATCCGTTTCGGAAAGAGCAGTGCAGCCAGCAAAGTCCGGCTCGCTCCTGCAGCTTGATCACTCCTGCAGCTGTACCAAGTCCATCCAGGCCGCCTGCTTTGCCTTTCCCCTCCTTTCACTGGAAGGCTGCTGAGTCACGCCTGCCTGCCTCGCTAGTCGATTCTTCCCGGCCCTGCGGCCAACGTCCTTGCCTAGGCCTTCCTGTGCTAGCAGCCTCTCTGGACACTGGCAGAGTCCTGGGCTCGGAACAAGGTGTCCCCGCGGCCGCCATGCCCCCTTCTTGGGAGGCTGCGCTCCTCACTCTCCAGGCAACACCGCCTGCCAGTCTCCACGCGCACTCGAGCGCCCTCGGAGGGCCACTCCAGAGCCAGTAGCGCGCTAGAGCGTCACCAAGTCGAACAGACCAAGGTCCCCGCAGGACTGTCACTCGGGAAGTGTAATGCTGGGCACCCAGTCGTTGAAGCTGCGGCTCTCCTCGCAGAACAAGCTGAGTTTCTCCAAGGCAGGGTCTTTCCACGTGTCCTCATTAGGGTTCTGTGTTTAAAAATACAGGGGTCAGCCAGGCTGGCCGTTGGCCAAGCGGGTGGGGGAGACTGGCGTGGGGAGAGGCAGTAGCTGCACTCACCGAAATGAGGATGCAGTGCAGGTCTCCGGGCGCACCCGACTCGTCGTCTGCACCCACGATCGCCGCTAGCCGCTGCACATCACCCACGCGCACGATATCAATGTCGTTCTCACAGCAGAACGCCTGTATCAGCGTGAAATGGATCTGCAGCGCTATGTCGCCCTCATCTTCTTCATCGGCAGCCAGCACGCAAAAGGTCACATTGTCAGGGTCTCTGCAAGGCAGATGGGAAGGACAAGGTCAAAGCCGATGCCACCCCCAGATCTCCCGGCCGCGCCAACCCCAATCCCTGCAAGCGGGGCCTTCCTATACTCACACATTCAGGACTTTGGCGGACTCGTAGACGCCAGCGGTCAGACAGCCCTGGCGCTGCGCCGACAGCAGAAGTTCGTGCAGCGCTTTCCCGGCGCCCTGCATCCTGTGAAAGAACAAGCACCGTGAGTGGGGACCAGCACGGGGACGCGGTGTAGATCCCAGCCCTGACCTCCAAGTCCCAGCTGGCTCTTTAGCCTAGACCTGTCTGGCGCCAGCATTCCTGCCTCTCAACTCCAACCTGGCGCCCACACACCCGGATCCCCAGTCCCGACTTGGCGCCCACACCTCTGGCACCCTAGTCATGATCTGGCGCCCTCATTTACCATCACCCAGTCTCGACCTGGCGCCTGCACCCCCGGTTCCCTGCTCCAGATCTGGAGCCCATAGCCCATGTTCCCCAATCCCGACCTGGCGCCAGAATCCCAGACCCTAGCTCTAGGAAGAAATGGAATGTAGTCATTGTAGTCCCACCGCCTCGGCACGTCGCTGTCAGACAGTGCATGGCACCCACCCCGCAAACTTCCATCCTAGAAGACCCTAAAAGATCGCTACCCGACAACTCCAACTTTCGGCACCTCAAAACCCACCTACCTGGCTGTGCTTTCCGGAACTGCGTCCTGGCCACGGACTTCTTCCAGAGTCATTATGCGATCCACAAACAGCAAGTTATCCAAAAGTGAAGAGTGCGGAGGGAGTCGGACGCAGGTAAGGAGCCCCAGAACCCGATCCGCGCCGCGCGCCCACCGCCAGCGAGTGAGCCGGGCACCGCCGCACGAGTCCTTTTATAGACCGGCCCGTGCGACGCGGCCAGCTGGCGGGAGGCTGCGCTCCCATTGGCCAGCGCCCGCTTTCTGATGCAAATGAGGCGGCAGGCCCGCGGCTCGTGCCAGAAGGCCACGTGGGGAGGGGTGCGGGGGATGACACAGCCTCAAATCTGCCGCTTTTGTCAGGGTGTTACCAGGCAGACTGGAGCCTGCAGATTTCATCTCGCCTCTCTTTTTTGTAAGTCCTTAAAAGGAAAAAGTTAAAAAAAAAAAAAAACCAACAACGTTGTTTGCTAATATGATCCTGGAATTTGTGAAATGCATACTTGGAGAATGTAAAAGCCTTTTCTTTTTTTGCATTTATTTTTATTGAGACCTTTCTAATTTTCTTCTTATTTTCAATTTGAAGGTTATGGGGCTGTTTGCATTGAAACCGAAACTTAAAGTCAAAGGTTTGCAACTGCAGCTGACACCAGGTCAACGCCGCCACTAGAACTCAGAACTCAGCGCCTTTCAGGGTCGCGGCTGCAAAGGTTGAACCACCGCCCACCCCACCCCGGTCCCGTCCAGTCCCCCACCCCTGCCCCTGGCAGATCGCTGTGGGGTGCGGGCAGCAGGGACCAGCAGATTGCTGCCGGCACACGCGGCTCGTTTGCATTTCTATACGGGGCACACAAAAGAGGAGGTCTGGCGTGTGGCAGTTCACGATGGGGACAATCAACGCTTTCTCTTTCATAGCAACACTGTCCACCTGCCGCCGGGTGGGGTGGGCAGAGAGCCCCGCCGTGCGCGGGGGTCGCGCTGGGTTGCCCGGCACGTGGGGGTCTGAGCCGCGTGCCGCTCCCCCGCCCCTGGGTGCGCACCTCTTAGACTTGCACTGTTTGCTGGGATTGTGATGCACGCGTGCCCAGCCGCAGAGAGCAGAGAAGCACACAGGGATACTAAGCCCGAAACCGGTGGGGTTCCGGGGTTCAGACTCCAGAGCTTGACACACGCTGTTCCACAATGCTTTTCCCAGGGCGCCGCCTACAGGCCTACCTAGAAGGATCCAGACCTCCTTATCCACCCATCCCATACAGCCTCGCGTTGACCTCTCAGGGGTCTTGACCTGGGGCACACTGGGCACAGAGGCCCGGTACAATAGGTGCATTAATTAGATTCAGAGCAGAGCTTGCACCCAGCGCCCCGGGGCTGGAGACCAAAAACCACCAGGACTGATGGAGCAAGAATCCGTCTGTGTGATGAGATTTTGAAATATTTTAAAAACGTAAAAATGTGTCTTTAAAAGGTTCTTTTCTTGTAAAATAATAAGTTTGGATGCGATCCTAGGAGTTTCCTGAGCTTGTCATTTGTCCTGTGAGTGAGACCCACACACCACGCTTACAGATTGCTCACCCGCAGAACACAACACTGTGGGTTGTCTGTATCTCTCATGCGACACGGAAAAGTGTGCTATGGAACCCTAGGAGCTTCCCCTCTGCTGAGCGAAGCCTGGGAGATTGGCTAGGGCAAAGGGCAGACGCGAAGTTTGCTAGACTAAGGCAAAAATCAAGCGCAAGCGCGCATACAGTAATTTTCGTTTTCCTGGAGCATTCTTCAGGTAAGTGAACAGACGCATTCAGTGTTAACTTGTGAAGTCCTTTAAGGGAGTTTTCCTGCTGCACTGGGAAGCTGAGGGTTTCCCAACGCCAAAGGCCGGACGAGGGGTCAGGCGGCCTCTTGCGCCTCCAGGCGGCTGCACTGAGAACTGCAGGTGCCGCGCAATTATCTGCAAGGTCTCTCAAACTCTCAAAGCCCCTTCGGGTCTGTCTTAGTGGCATATAAAATGATGGTGATCCCTGAGTGAATAAAATGTGTTTCTAAGTGATGGAAACTTAAGCTGTTGCTCTTTTCAAAGTTGGCATAAAAACAGACCAGAGGACCGATGGAACCGAATCAAAGACCCGGATATTAATCCACACACTTTCGAACACCTGATTTTTGACAAAGAAGCAAAAAAAAAAAATCAAATGGAATAAAGAAAGCATATTTAACAAATGATGCTGGCATAACTGGATATCAACATGGAGAAGAATAAAAATAGATCCATATCTATCACCATGCACAAAACTCAAGCCCAAATGGATCAAAGACCTCAACATAAAGCCAGCCACACTGAACCTCATAGAAGAGAAAGTGGGAAGTACACTTGAACGCATTGGCCCAGGAGACCACTTCCTAAATAGAACCCCAGCAACACAGACACTGAGAGAAACAATTAATTCTCCTGAAACTCAAAGTTTTAATGCTTCTTGTCTCTCCTTAGTTTCAGATCCTGAGGAAACATCGGAAATAATAATCCGTTTGATATCTAAGCACACACCCGCTTCTGCTATTTATAGCTAGAAAACTGCTCACTTGCCAGGCTGCAGGAAACTCCCCCATAGTCCCTGCACGACAGGAAGGTCCGTACAGGTTAGTGCAAGCTTAGGTCCTAGCATTTCCAGACCCCACTCCCGGCCAGTCTGGGCCAGAAGGAATGATTGACAAGCCCCAAAGCTTGTCTACTCTGCTAACCTTTTAAGAGTATTCGGTTACAGGAAACCCTCCTTTTTGCCATCAGATACGGCCCCACACAGCTTTAATTAGGTAAGTCTGAGTGGTCCCAAAGTTCCCATCTAAATTAGGAAAGAAAGGTTTGGGGCCTGACTGGAAGTCACAAGCTGTATTTCTGAGTGCGTACTCTACAGTGGTTACACTCTTACAAAGTCCCTAATCTTTAATAGCATAAGGGACAGTGAGTCCATTAAAGAGGAAGTCTCAATGTGCTCTGCTCTTGAAACCCTCTGGAGGGGTGGGATGGGTAGAGTGTCCACGGAGCATCAACACCTGGATTTATAAACCATGCATAGAAGCACAGACCTGGAGTTCAAGGTCATCCTTGAACTGTTAGCCTGGTACACCTGAGGCCCTGTCTCAAAATCGAAGTAAAATAAAATGCTTAGGAGCACCTGGAATCCTAGCTACCTGGAAGGCTGAGACAGGAGGACTCCTGGGTCCTGGAGTTAAAGTTTTGTGTGGTAAGCCAGAGAGACAATCCCCACTCCCAACCTCTAAAATAAATAAGTTGATACCTTCGGCAGACGCTTGTTTTATTAGCGTATTCTCTGCGACTTTCACTGCCACGGTGAGCGTTGGTGGAAGCGTGCCTCATTCAGAGACAGACGGAAGTGGAGCCCAAGGCATTCGCTCCCCTTTGCATTTGGACCGTGCACAGAGACTGACTTTAAACAGCAGACACATACCTCAGGAACAACCATGCCCAGGACAGCTGGCCCAGAAGCTGTGGTTGAGGAGCCTCAAGCCCAGTGCAGGTAGAGTTCCCTTGGTTATCTTAGGAAAAGCCACATTCATGCCCCTTTTTCAAAGTTGGCAGCTTTCACAGAAAACTGTGAACTCTTGCTTTCTCTTGGCTAGTGGGAGGCCTGTAGTGTGCCCCCTAGGCAAACAAGGAGCAGGAGCTGGAGGTGATGGGGTGCCCTGACTGAGTCTTCATCCCTGGCTCTCCCCCACACTCACCAGGGCCAACTGAGAACAATTAGCTGTGCAGCTTGCTAGTGGATGAAACCTGCGTGTCAACTCTGTCTGCAATTCTTAAAAAGAGACTGAAGTTTGAAACACAAACAAAAGGGAACCAAATTCTTAAAGATGAAGCCCAAGACACTCGGTGTCGTTAGTGCCCAGATTCTATAGGACTTCGTCTCCCAGGGCAGTAGCCAGAAAGTCTCTTGGGGAGCTGGAGAGATGGCTCAGAGGTTAAGAGCACTGACTGCTCTTCCAGAGGACCCGGGTTCAATTCCCAGCACCCATGTGGCCGCTCACAACTGCCTGTAACTCCAGTTTCA
>NW_004949202.1:319176-323513 GCF_000317375.1 Microtus ochrogaster
GGCAGTTGTTTGTCAGCAACCTATGACTAAGATAATTTTTTTCAAAAGAAATGAAATCTTTAAGCAAGGTTAAACCTCAGCAGTAGCAGCATCCTGGCATTTAAAGAGTCCATCAGCCTGTCCCATTCCTGCCCCACGCTGGGAGTCACAATCCACCCCCTCCCCGGGGTGAAATGCAGATCTACAGGTGGGAGCATTTCACCAGACAGCTGAGACAGGAAACAGGAAGCAGAGAGGGAAGCCCTTACACAGCTAGCCGGACATCCGTGGTGAGAGCTTTCTGGAAGGCACAATTATTCTTAGCCCCGCACTTGCAGAGCATCGGGGTGACAGGAGCCAGGCAGAGCCTTGGCTGTCACACGAGGTTTGCAAATCAGTCCTGAATTCCTACTTTTGCTCTCTATAGTAGGGAAGGCTTGGGGGCAGCAGTCAGCCACAGCCCTAATCAGGACCGCAGAACAGTGCACCCTAGCTGAAACACCCTGACCCCAAGCCACAGGTGTTCTGTCTTCCCATCTAGACCAAGTGCCGGAACCTGTGAACCCCAGGCTCCCCATCTCAGAACTGAACTTCCCATGGTGCGCACCTCACACTTCTGTCCTTGCGCACCTCAGGGGGATTTTCTTTTGCTTTCTTTTTCTTTTTTTGGGGAGGGGTGGTGGGGGTGGTGGTGGGAGTGAGGGATTGTTTCTGTTGTCGAATTTAATTTGGGGAGAAAAAAAAAACATGAGAGGCAAGCTAGAAATCCTGGCAGCTGCAAGGAAGAGGGAGGTGGAGAAGGGGGTGGGGAGGACAAAGGTGGGAAGGAGGGAGGTGAGGAGGAGGAAGAGAGCTATTCCTCTTCAATTAGAGACCAGGAAAGAAGGCAGGCTCAGCTGCTGCGAAAAGCCGGAGCAGCTGCATAGGGCAGGAGAGAGACAGAGACAGAGACACAGACAGAGAGACAGAGACAGAGAGACAGAATATGCCTGGAGCTCAAGCCTGAAGTTTGGAGCTTGTGTCCGGCAAAACAAGGGGAAGGAAGCAGTCAGCCTTTACACAGAAAAGCTCTGCTCCTGGGGGTCTTCGAAGGTGGCTCTGGGAACCCCGTGCAGCCTGGAACCAAGTTTGTTCCACAATCGGCAGCATCCAGCACTCAGCGCTCACACCGTCAGCTGACTCGCTGGGAGGAGTGGGGAGAATGGGTGGGGGGCATCTCCGTGCCTTACTAGTCACACTATACATGCCACATCAGGCCTGAAGGCACACGTCACCCCTGCTAGACCCCATGGACATTTGAGTTCTGGCTAAGCTGCAGCAGGTGTGCCTGCACACGGTGACTGCCGCTCTGGAAACAAACGTGTCGCAAAAGGTGACAGGGCCGCAGCGAGCCCCAGACTGCGAGCCTGCCTTCTGCTCTGGAAGATACGCTAATAAAACCATGTGAGCCCTCCCGTCACACCAGCAAAACCTGAGGGTTCAGGGGCTGCAAAGATAGCCCGGTGGGCAAAGTGCTCAGTGCACAAGCTCCAGGACTGGAGTTCAAGCCCCGGAAGCCATGCAGAAAAAGTGGGCAGTGGCAGCCAGTGCTTTTAATCCCAGCACTGGGGGGAGGGGAGAGGCACTCACTGGCCAGGCGGCCCTGCTTTATTGCTGAGTTCTAGACCAGTGAAAGACTGTTTCAGTAAACAAGGTGGATGAGCTTCTAAGGAATGATTTCTGACACTAATCTTTGCTTGCACATGCAAACACATGCTCTACACACTCAAAACACACAACACACACATACATACACACATATACAGATAACCAAGGCCCAAAACTGTGTTCGGTACTATTCACTCTGACATTGCGTGAAAACCAAGTGCCTAGTTTTGGAGTTTGGGGCTAAGCTTATTTTTCTGTTTTGTTCATTGCCATGCTATGAATTCACCAAAGGTCTCTTGCATGCTAGGTGAGCACTCCACTACTGAGCTACACCCCAGGCTGGGGCCTGACTGAGAGTGTTCTTGTCCACCTACTAAGTCCACTTTCTTGAAGCTCTCCCAGAGGAGGGCTTTCGGAAAATGTGCTTGGCAATAAAATGCAGAGACCAAAAGAGGTACTAGAGGAAGCTCAGGGCTTAGAGTAGCCACACGGGTGCTTCCAGGGCATTCCACGGCCTGATCCCACCTCACACAAAGTGCTACTAAAGCAGCTGTGGGATTCTGATTTTGTAAAATCTTGAGTGCGTGTGGCTCTACTGCACAAACTGTAAAAATAGGAACAGTAGCCATTTCCCAGGGTGAGATGATTCACCCGGCTTGTTTTCCTTGGCTCCGCTGCAGCTGAGCACCCCGCAGCTCAATTCCCTGTTATCCAAAGAGAAGCCTGATAACCTCAGGACCAGACGTCAGCCTCCCCCCCATTCAGGCCATTGTCCCTGGTGATGACGGTCCATATGGAAACAGATCAAGAAGCCAGACATCTGTGGGGTTTTGCTTCTAGGGAGGACACTGAGGAGTGGGACCCCTGCTTCCTATACTGTGTGATGGCCATTTGGCACTACTGTGTGTCCCCTGGCTGAGGAAAGTCTGTCCTACACAATGGAAGATTGACTTGAGAGGCTCCTCTGAGCTCACAAATGTGCAGGGTCCGCGGCCAAGAGCCGAGACCCTGGGATATATCTTGCTGTCAAAACAGAAGTTCAACGGGACTTCAGGCAAAATGCTGCACACACCACAGCCAAGGGCAGAGGACAGAATTATCATTCACTCCTTCTAATGAAAACTTTACAGACGTCAAGAGGATTGTCTGAAAACCTGGCAAGGTGGTGCACACCTGGGATCCCAGGACTTGGGAGGCAGAGGCAGAAGTTCAAGGCCATCCTACATAGCTAGATCTAAGCCCAAAGGGGCTACGTGACATCACGTCTCAAACAAACAGAAACTCGGTTCCTGGTTCCTATTGTCTGCATAATAACCAGGAGGATTCTAAGACTGTACGACCTAAATATAGTCAACCTATTTTTGAGATTTATGAGCACCTCTTAATTGTTGGATTTTATTCATTTGGCACAAAAATCAATAGCTTTTGAGCAAATTATTATCACTATTACTATTTTATTTCGTAGGGCTCGCTGCGCACCAGACACTAGTGTAAGCATCATCTAAACCTCATCATGACCCCGAGGTGTCAGTACTGATGTCGACATTCTGCAAATGAGTAAACAGACACGGAGAGATTAGTCAACTCCACAGTGGTCAGCCAGCCACGGGTTAACAAGCCCTGTTCTGAATGCCCCTCCTCTGCCTGGGTTTCCGCTCATTATTCACAAGGAAGAGATGGAATTCTCTGTAAAGCATTTCCAAAGACCCTTTAGGTTTAGAACAAACTGTTTGATTCACCAAGGACAAGATCATCATGTACCTGAAATTTTTGAAAATATCATCTCTCCTTAATTGCCTCGTATCTAGGGTGCTTGTCCAGGATGTAGCTACAGGGTGACCTCTTGTGGTCCATGTGGGTATTACATCCATAGAGTGCAGCCCCTCTGAAATTTCCTGTGCATAGCTCCTGACCTTCAGTGACTAATAGGACCTGCCATTTTCTGCTGTAAACAGTGACCCTGAGAGGGTAGGGAGATGGCTCTGTGGGTAGAAGCTCTTGCCATGTATGCATGAGGACCAGAGCTTAAATCCCTATCCAGGCATGGCTGTGTGTGCCAGTAACTACAGCACGAAGGTGGCGGATTTTGGAAGTACACCGAGCAGCCACTCCAGCTGAAACAACAAGCTTCAGGTTCAGTGAGAGGCCTTGTCTCAAGGGGATAAAGTAGAGAGTGAAGGAACAGGACCCTCAACTCTCTCTGGCCTCCTCAAGCACAGGTATAAACAGGCACACGTGTGCACAGGCAAACGTCACAAACACAAACATTTTATTTTTAAGGTCAAACATACTGGGCCTGAAGGATGCTTTTTCAGGATTCTATGCAACAGAGGAGTGCCCAAGGCCATACAGCTAAGGATGGAGATGGAATTCTAGCTGCTTGCCCTTAGGCTACCCCGGGCACAGTGCACACAGATACTCTGGGCACAGTGCACACAGCTACCCTGGGCACAGCACATATAGCCACCCTGGGCACAGTGCACACAGCAGTCCTGGGCACAGTGCATACAGCCACCCTGGGCACAATGCACATAGCCACCCTGGGCACAGTACATACAGCCACCCTGGGCACAGTGCACACAGCAGTCCTGGGCACAGTGCACACAGCCACCCTGGGCACAGTGCACACAGCCACCCTGGGCACAGTGCACACAGCCACCCTGGGCACAGTGCACACAGCAGTCCTGGGCACAGTACATACAGCAGTCCTG
>NW_004949202.1:323613-324595 GCF_000317375.1 Microtus ochrogaster
ACAGCCACCCTGGGCACAGTGCATACAGCCACCCTGGCACAGTGCACACAGCCACCCTGGGCACAGTGCACACAGCAGTCCTGGGCACAGTACATACAGCCACCCTGGGTACAGTGCACACAGCAGTCCTGCTAGAGAACCCAGATGGTCTGCACATTCTGTTCTCCTGACAAGACTAGCAAAGCTCTGGGCCTCCAGTGGACTTTAGCTGACACTCATTACCTACAAATTCCCAGAAAATTCACACAGGACATTCCTACAAGGCATTGTCCTCAGAAACAATCCCAGTCTGCAACCTTGGAGAACCTCCCATACATAGCCTGGCCTAGGAGGTGTCCAGTTGGAACAGGACATCCATCCTGGTGGAGCTGATAGGTTGATGTGTCCCTGCTCACCCAACCCCACCCCTCCTCTTCCCACCTCTCCCGTGGGTCCCTCTCCCCCATATAGTCTTCCTTCTGTCATCGTTCATGGTGGTAAGAGCTCTTTAGCTATGATGATCTTTACCTACAAAGGACTTCTCCCGCTATAGTGATGCCTGTGAACCTCTGCTGCTAGTACGACCCAGAGTTCAGTAACCTCAGTTTCCCTTTGGAGCTCAGTGGAAAGGCAGAAGGACCTCAGCCCTGCCCACCCTGTGGAATCAACATCTACACTTTTGAAAAAAAAAATAGTTTATTTTAGTTTTACAGAATAACAGGTTTCATTGTATTATTTTCTTTTTAAATTATGTGTGTACATGCTATGACATGTGTGTGAGCACATATGTATTTGAGTACAGGCATTGTGTGCCATCGTGGATAAGCAGAGGTCGGGAGACAACCTTGGGCCGTTATCCTTGCCTTCTGCTTTGACAGGGTCTCTTGCTTGCCACTGCGTACACCAGGCTAGCAGGCCTCCCAGTCTCTGTAGATTCTCTTGTCTCTGTCCTCTATCTCACTGTGAGTCCTGGGGCTAGACACACACACACACACACACACAC
>NW_004949202.1:324755-334766 GCF_000317375.1 Microtus ochrogaster
CCACACATGTGTGCAAACACAGTCTCTCCCCTAACATCCTGACATTCCCACACATGTGTGCGAACACAGTCTCTCACCTAATATCCTGACATTTCCACACATGTGTGCAAACACAGTCTCTCCCCTAACATCCTGACATTCCCACACATGTGTGCAAACACAGTCTCTCCCCTAATATCCTGACATTCCCACACATGTGTGCGAACACAGTCTCTCCCTAACATTTTCCTGACATTCCCACACATGTGTGCGAACACAGTCTCTCCCCTAACATCCTGACATTCCCACACATGTGTGCGAACACAGTCTCTCCCTAACATCCTGACATTTCCACACATGTGTGCGAACACAGTCTCTCCCCTAATATCCTGACATTTCCACACATGTGTGCAAACACAGTCTCTCCCTAACATCCTGACATTCCCATATATGTGCAACCACCATCCCCCCAACATCCTGCCTTGTCTTCCTACCTCTCCTATCGGGGGTCCCTCCCCCATATAATCTTCCTTAAATTAGCATACAAAGTACTGGGTTTTCTTTTGACATTTTCTTTTTTAAAGATTCATTTGTTTGTTTATTTATTTATTTATTATGTAAACAGTGTTCTGCCTTCACACCAGAAGAGGGCACCAGATCTCATTATAGATGGTTTCTGAGTCACCATGTGGTGGCTGGGAATTGAACTTAGGACCTCTGGAAGAGCAGCCAGTGCTCTTAACCTCTGAGCCATCTCTCCAGCCCTTCTTATGAAATTTTCAAACATAATCTGTTTTTATTGATCCTCCCCAAACTTCTCCCTTGCCTCAGATAACAAAACGGTGGCACATACAGATAATGAAGTTTTATCAAGCCATAAAGAAAAAGAAAATTTTCAGGAAAGGAGTAAGATCTGGAAATTATTATATTAATAAGGGTTGAGCCAACCTTGCCTCGCTGTCATGGAGTAGCCACCAGCGAAGATTCGGGTTTAAGCCAGTAGAAGCTCTGCTGGATTAGCCAGCTGGAGACTACACTGGATGTTCTGGACCTGAGCGCAGTCCCCCATCTTTCTCAGGTTGGGCTTTTATGAACCAAAATCACATCCTGGGTTTGACATACTTCATTCAACAAAAACAGTCAGCCAAAACTTGACTACATAAGCAAAAAAAAAAAAAAAGCATGTAAGGACGTTCCCAGAACTATGGACTTCGACGGATTAGTTCGTTGTTCTGGTTTTGGCAGGTGGTGCTGCCTACACGTTGGGTTTTAAGGCTTGAATGTTCTTCCATCACAGCATCAGCTCTGCTAAGGTCTGGTGGGGGAGGGGGATGTTATACACCAAGCAGAAATATCTCCAGAAGGCATGTGAATACAAAGGCAGACTTGAGAATGGAGACGGGGGAGTAAGGACCTATAGTTGAGTGTGAAGCCCCAGCTTGTCTGACTGGGTAACACAAGTCACAGGTGGCAGGCACAAGGTGACATGAGGAGCTGTGTTAGTAGCAGGTTTAGGATGCTGCGAGGCACTCAGGGAATGTCACCACTGGGCATTAACGCCATGGCCCCCTCTGAATTCAAGAAGACACAAGGAGGCAGACTGCTAGCAAGCCCTTCGGTGTGCCTGCCCTGTCTGACCCATGGTGACAACAGGGTTTGGGGTCATTTAGATTTGGAGGTGCTGGGGGTCAAATGCAGGGCCTCATGCGAGCTGGCCACACACTCTATGCCTGAACTGCACCTCCAGACTGAATTAACACCTGAACTCACTCGGCCCGGACCTCCATGAGGATACAACATTCATAGTCTCTAATGGGACTAACAATGGCTGCAGAACACAGACCGTGTCTCAGGACACTGGACAGTGAAGTGTGAGACCCAGCAACACCTCAAACACACATCACACACTGGGCAGTTCCCATGTATGGCCCGCCACCATGTCACCCAGGGAAGGAGGGGGTCCCACAGGACTGTGAGCAGTAAGATGGTCCTCGGACCCTCATGCAGATTCCCCTGTTTCATGCTTGTTTTTATCCTGGACCACATCTTCAAATATAGATACCTTTTTGTTGTCTACCTATCCAAGAAATGTAGCCATGACTTCTGCTTCTCAGTCACAGGGCATCCTGTCAAGTCTACAAGCCATCATGAAATAAGCACACTCAGGAAATTCCCATCAGAATGGCACTTGTGCCCAGTCTTATTTGATTGCCACACATTGGAGATGCTGTGAACATCTCAAGGACTCCCAGGTTCAGAGCCACGGGGCACACTCAGGAACTGCACATTTTTTCCTCCTCAAATCTGAAATCATTCTTGGGGGTCCTCTGGGAACACTGCCATTTTTTTGAACTCGATATCTTTGCCAGTGTCCAGGACCTACTGTGCGGCAGAGTATATCTCTACGGGGCCTTCGATGCCCTCCAAAGCTCACAGTTGAAGACTTTACCACAAGCTTGGTGTGTTTTCTGGAAATAGTAGACTGCGGGATGTAGGACCTGGTGAGAGGAAGTCAGGTCATTGCGCATACCCTGGGAGAGACTAATGGGACCCCTACACCTCTCCTGTCTGCCCCTTTGCTTCCCAACTTCCAGCCCTTAAGTGGCTCTGTTCCACCAGCTGCTACGGCCATCAAGTCCTGCCTCGCCATAGAGTAGAGCTGAAACCTGAGCCCAGAGGCTGAAATGAGGCTTTCCGGCCTTGCAGTGGATTTTTTTTCCAGGAATCTTGTCACTGACAGAAAGCTGAGTAATAACTTTGTCCCTCTAGGGGACGTCCTGTACCCTTCCCATTTGACTCGGGCACACATTGGGTGTGGGTGTTTCTGGGCTCCCCCCCACCACACACACACACACACATAAACTCAGCAGCCAGATCAGCTGGGACCACCACACTCTAATGTCTTTGGTGCTTCCCATCTCACAGACACACCCTCCAATTGGAAAGCTCTGGTCAGGGTGGTCTGCCAGGGCTCTCTGATGTCAAGCTGCTCTCTGCCCATTGTGGCGCGAGGCATTTTGCACGGCAGAGGACGGGTGCAGCTCTTCACCCAGACAGGAGCTAGCTAGAGGACTCCTCTCCCAGATTCACTTATGCTTATACTACAACAGAATCTAGCTAGAGGGGGCTGGAGAGATGGCTCAGAGGTTAAGAGCACTGACTGCTCTTCCGGAGGTCCTGAGTTCAATTCCCAGCAACCACATGGTGGCTCACAACCATCTGTAATGAGAGCTGGTGCCCTCTTGTGGCCTGTGGGCATACATGGAGGCTGATCACTGTGTACATAATAAATAAATAAATAAATAAATAAATAAATAAATAAATAAATAAATAAATCTTTAAAAAAAAAAGAATCTAGCTAGAGTCTGCAGGGAGAGTTCGGTGTGCCGCAGCAATGAACCTGCCTCCCTGTGAGCCTTGGCCACAGATCCTAGGTCCTGATCCCTGCGCGGACTTGAGTTTTTGGGGGAGCGATGACATAGCCATGTTCTCCAGAACTCTGCCCTCTTTCCCCTTCTCACCCAGTGAGATTATTGCTGTTCACTGCCAGCTCAACTCTGCCCTGGCTAGGGAAGCTTCTGTCCATGATGCCCCTCCTCACTTTCTGGCACTCTTTGCAGGAACCTAACATCACCCTCAGCTGGCACTGGCTGCATCTCTGATAGAGCAGGGTGAAGTCCTCAGTCCCTGACTCCGGGCACATCAAGAAGCCCCCACGTGCAGCTGAGCCATCAGCAGAGAGGCTGTTTCTACTTTCCAGTCTTCTGCCTGGGCCCATGTGTGCATAGTTGCCCAGGGCAGGGGTGAGAGCCCAGAGGGGTATGAGGCTCCCTCCAAGGGAGAAACCCGGAGACACGCTAAAAGAGATGTACTGGAGGGAAGGGGAGTGTGTAAGGAACTTCAAGTTCAAGGGGCCGGGGAAGGTGACCCAGCTGGGCACTGGCCTGGTCTCCAGATCCCCAGAAAGTATGTAAAAGCTGGGCACAATGGCGGCCACTTACAATCCCAATTCTGCAGGCACCGGAACCAGAAGGATCCCTGGGAGGAGGAAGAGGAAGCACAGCACACCTGAGGGACATAAATTTGCCCTCTGGTTTCCAGAGGCACGCATGCACCCATGCACACAGAAACACACACACACAGAATGCAAGCTTAGAGCATGCTGCCCACGTCATAGGCTGTGTCCTTACCTAGCACTGGAGGGAACAGACATGCATAGTTGGGAGGTGGCAGATTACTTCTGAGACAAAGACACAAGGTCACTCTCTCAGAGGCAAGTACCATGACTACCTTATGGGACATTCTCTCACAACCACATAAAGCAGACAGGATTTCAGAAATGACTGCCTGCGTTCTAACCCAACCAGATTCAGGTGGGTACCCAAGGAGGGTCACAGACAAGCTTGTGTGGCGAGTAACTGAATGTCTCCCATGCTGGGCTCTTTTCTGCTTCCTTCTTCCCTTGTGCCTGTCTGTCACCCTCAGGAGGGCCCCACACACAGTGTGAGGCATGCAGGGACTGTGTTGGGGTCAGGGTCACAAAATCAGTATGAGCAGATGGGCCCCGGCCAGCCAGGCAGGCAGCCAGCACACAGCAGGGCCAGAATGGAAGTGAGGCACAGGCTTGTGTGGGGCCAGGGGGAGGAGCAAGCCTGCAGGGCACGCAGATGGCCCCAGCCACACGCCCTTCCTAGGACGCATGCTCTCACAGAACTTTTCTTTCTGGAAATGGGCTGAACTATGCAAAATCAATGTGGTGACCCCTGGCCAGCTGCTTTTGTGGCAGCCACTGGGGTCACACAGAGGCAACAATCTAAGGCTGAGGCCAGCTGGCAGCTCCACGGTTGCCTAAACTCACCCTGGGGCTGACTGAGGAACACCCCAACCCCGCCCCACCCAGATCTACTTGTTGGGGGTGGGTATCACAGGGACCACACGTGTTAAAGACAAAGGCCCTCTTGTATATCCTTGGTAGTTTCTTAAATCTACAAGGTTTCTTTAATCTACAAGGTTTCGATAAGAGGAAGGGGTTCCTGCCCCTTAGAAGCAGATGGCTCCTTTTGGAGATGTGGAATTTGGGGGTCCTCCGTGAGCTTGGTCTGAAAGGGGTGATACCAGCTGCATGGGACGGGCCCAACTGCTGGGGAGTGGCACACACTCCCAGTGTGCCACACCATACTCTGTTCCTCTAGTGGCTAAAGAGCCATGCCTGCACCCCTTCAGACAAAGACCAGACAAAGCTGGAAGAGGGATATCAGGGGTACATCTCTGGAGCAGGAGCCCTATGCAGGGCTTCTCTGGGGGTGAGTGCACTTAATTCTCTGGTTGCGTGGCACCTCTACTGGTTTCATTTTTGACTCGCAGAGAAACAAAGTCTCACACAGTTAGGAACTGGTCAGTGGATCCTAACGATCTGACCACAGAGTCTAGCAGAATCCCATGGGTGTATTGCCGACCCTTCCCATCCCCAAGTTAGAGGAACTGTTGAGCTGGGGAGGTGGCCCAGTGGGTGAATTGCTTGTCACCAAAACATGAGGTCAGGGCTTGACTTCAAAACCCATGCGAAAGGTCAGGCATGGTGGCGTGTGTTGGGGAAGACACAGGTAGCTGGGAGCTACCTGGCCAGCTAATTAGCTAAAGCAGCAAGCACCAGTTCCGTGAGAGAAGATTGCTTCTCTGGCCTCTGCTTTCGTGCATGGATGAGTACTGCAGGAGGAAGTGGAGAAGAGGAGGGAAGAGAAGAGAAGAGGGAGGAAGATGGGGTTCCAGAGAGACAGAGAAGAGGGGTGGACATAACAGGTGAGATATGACAGTACCTAGACTTCAGTGACTCTTTCGTACGAAATTGTCAAAAACTCTTTTCCTTCAAACCAAATGAAGAAAACAAAATTTTAGACGTATTCCTAGGTTAGGGCTACTCACTGACAGTTTGAATGGGGGGAAAAACACTTTGGATTTGAAGGCGGAAGCCTACTTAATGCTGTCAAAATGGAACAACTGTGGGGTCACAGTACCCTCTAGTGGTCGCATTAAGCAATTACAGCTTTATTTTAGCTCACCACAGCCAAGCAAGACTCACTCAAAGGACGCCCAAGCTTCCTAACTATGTAAAAATGTTAAAGGTGTACCTTAACATAAACCGGTTCAATAAACTTTCACCAAAATTTCAAGCTTGGTGTGATTACCCTTGCGATCCCAGTACTCTGGATGCTGACACAGGAGAATTGATATAAGTCTGAAGCCAGCCTGGGCTGTTGAGAAACCCTACACACACACACACACACACACACACACACACACACAAAATCACCTGAGGCCCCAAAGTAACCTTGTAACATTTACTATCTATTGTTCTATTGTTAATAAAAAGCCGAAACAGCAAGGAGAGCATTGTCTGCCTCTGAGCAACATCCATATTTAAAGATATCCTCATAAAGTGTACATGTGAGCATGTGTGTTGACATGGGTGTGGGTGTGCGCATGCGCACGCACATGCAGGTGTTCACAGAGCACAGAGGAGAATTCTCAGGGGTCAGTTCTTTCCTGTTGTCTTGCTGATTCCAGGAATGAAACTCAGTCGGTCAGTGTTCTACCAGCTCAACGGTCTCACGGTGGCATGTCCTCATTTTAATTAAATACAAATAAAGAATATAGTGGTGTAATACGTTTTTAAAAGTACTGAAGAGGAGGATGGAGAGATGGCTCAGAAGTTAAGAGCATTGGACCCAGGTTCAATTCCCAGCACCCACATGGCAGCTCACAATTGTCTGTAACTCCTCTTCCAGGGGATCAGACACCCTCACACAGACATACAAGCAGGCAAAACACCAATATACATAAAATTTTAAAAATAGTAATTTTTTTTTTTTTGTTTTTCGAGACAGGGTTTCTCTGTGGCTTTGGAGCCTGTCCTGGAACTAGCTCTGTAGACCAGGCTGGTCTCGAACTCACAGAGATCTGCCTGCCTCTGCCTCCCGAGTGCTGGGATTAAAGGCGTGCGCCACCACCGCCCGGCAATAGTAATATTTTTTAAGGGTACTGAAGAATCGCCTTAAAATTCTTCTAATAGGGCTGGTGAGATGGTTCAGTGGGTAAAGGCACCTGCTGTTGAGGCTGACAGGGCGAGTTCTGTCCCTGGAACCCACGTGATGGAAAAAGGGAAGTCCTCTGACTTCAGCATGACACAGGTGCTCCCATACAGAGGCTAATAAATAAAATGCAACGGTTTTGAAAACATTGAAATGTGATAGGAAAAATTCTACTCCGAACAGCAGCAACAAGAACGCACTCAAACTCAAGCCCTACCTAAAAGCAGGAGGAAAATCATCAAAAGATTCTGAGTGAGGTCCAGAAGAAAGTGTGGGGAGAAGCAAAGCGGAGCGGCTCCCAGACACGGCGCTTCTGCAGCTGGCCTTACGTGGTTAGCCCAGTCACAACCACTCAGGGTTGCCTTTTGAATTCCCTACAGCCGTGTTCCTGCGCATCACCATAGTGCCTCACGGTGCTGTACAGCCGTGTTCCGGCTCATAACCAGGCACCTCATGGTGCTGTACGGCCGTGTTCCTGCGCATCACCATGGCGCCTCACGGTGCTGTGTGGTTCACTGCGCTCTGCACCTTACAGAGCACATCGCTTTGCTACTCGCCTTCTCGTTCACAAAATTTCCATTCTGAGGCACAATCATGTGACTGTGTGTGGGATTCTGCAGTGATTATACAGCCTGGTTTATTTATTTGATCCCCGGGATGCGTGTGGAACCCAGACATGGCAGTGCATCCTAATAATACTAAGGAGATGGAGAGGAGGGTCCTAGGGATCCGTGGTCAGCCAGTCTAGCTCAATGAATGAGCCTCAGACCCTAGTAAGAGACACTGTCTCAAAAACTAAGGTTTGTTTTTCTCAAGACAAGGTACACTCTGTGGCCCAGGCTGGTCTCAAACTCATAGGGATCCTCCTGCCTTAGCCTTCCAAGTGCTGGGATTGCAGGGGTGTGCCATCATGGCAGAGGAGTGGCAGTGGGGACAGTGAAGATGGGGTCCACCTTAGGACCTTGGTCAGGAAGCAGAGAGAAGACAGGAACTGAGACCAGGCTAGAAAACCTCAAGGCCAGCCCCCAGTGACCCATTTCCTCCAGCAAGGCTCCAACCCTCTAAAGCAGGGGTTCTCAAACTGTGAGTCCCAACCCCTTTCCCAGGGGTCACCTAAGGCATCTGCATATCACATATTTACATCACAATTCATAACAGAAGCAAAATTACAGCTATGAAGTATCAACAAAATAATTTGATGTTTGGGGTCACCACAGCGTGAGGAACTGTGTTAAAGGGTCACAACACGGGGAAGGCAGAGAACCACAACCTTCCAAAATAGACCATCAGCTGAGGGCAGAGTAAGTGATAAACACACAAGCTGGGGGGAGGGGGTCACCTTCAAACCACAAGTTTATTTTGTTTTGTTTTGAGAAAAAAAAAAGGAGAGGTTCTACTTAATTAATGAAATTCTTCCTTCAGATCCCATCCGCACCCACAGGAGGGCCCAGAAGAAAGCATCCCTCTCTCAGCTGGCCCACTGCACGGGGCCGAGTCAATGGGATGCCTGTTGTCAACAGCCCATATGCCTGTCTGTCTGGGTCTGCAGGATCATCAGCCAGCACACCTCCTTTGCTGAATCACGGCGCCTTGTGACCGCCCCTCCCACAGTCTGCAGCCGACAGTGAGACTGGAGTGTCCTGAGGAGTAATGACCAGAGACCTTATTGAGCTAAAACCCCAAGGACACTCGCCTGACCCGGGGAGCTCCAGAGCCTCGCGTCAGAGTCCTGCAGTCAGGCGGAGAATTGTCTGGGACAGAGGAACAACACAGGAGCAGAAGGAAAAATTCCATTCCTCACTGAGGCAAAAGCCTGTGTTTTCAAGGACACTGGGAACAAAGGAGCCTAAGGGCTCTGGGCAGAAGGGGAAGGGCTGGCTGGTGCACCTTCAGACACTGTACCTCTGCATCTAGAGCTGCCTCCGGGACAGACAGATGCCCCACCAACAAACTCCAGCCCCCAATTAACTCTGAAGCTAAGGTCGTGGTCACAGAGCAAAGCACTGACAGAAAATGCCTTGAGTGGCTGACAGGGAGAAGCCTGGTTCGGCTCATGTCCAGTAGGTTAGCTGATGTTGAAAAACACAGTTTCTTTCATTCTACAAACTAATTTAAAATGTTTTTCATGTATGCATGAGGGGTCTATGTTCATGTAAGTGTACATCCACATGTGTGTTTTACATCCAAGTGTTTGTTTACATCTGGAGCCCGTGGAGGCCAGAAAACGGTGTTGGAGTTGCAGGAGTTTGTGAGCCACCTGATATGGGAGCTAGGATCCGAACTCAGGTCTCAGTGACTGAGCAGCCAGCTCTCATAACTACCGAACCACCTCTCCAGACCAGGTTCTTTCACTATGCTCTTAATTACTAACATGAACTCCCAGATCACACGTTACAATCACACCATAAATATATTTATATGTGCATATGTATCTATATGCATATGTGTGGTCTAGAAAGGCTTCAAAGGGGCTAAAGAGGCCCCAACAGAGCTTAAGGATTTCAAAGAAGCCTAGCTGGAGGCTGAGGCCGAGAGTTGATTGACTGCCAGGTTAGGTAATGGGTAATGGAGAGTAGCTAGAGGCACAGCCTGGCTGTAGAGTTGAGGGTCTGATGGGCTCCAGCCTCAAGTGGCGCTGCAGATGTGGGTAATGGGACCGTGGAGGCCGTCTGCAGGACCGTAGGATCACAAAGGCGAGGTGTGGGAGCAGGTCTAGGTGAATAAACGGACGGACAGGATTTGAAAAAACCATACCGCAAGTACAGACCATGCTCTGCTAAAAGCCCAAAGACAGTCGGGGTGGGGGTGGGGGGGGTTACCCCTGCAGTGTTAGGGGTCCTCCTCTATTTGGAATCCCAGTGAGGGTTTTGTATTTAGTAGGGCTGGTGTGTGTGATACATTCCTAGGGTTATCTAGGTTATATGGGCTTGTGGCGTGTGTGTGT
>NW_004949202.1:335274-338429 GCF_000317375.1 Microtus ochrogaster
TGAGTCTCTAACTGACAGACCTCTAAGTATCAGGGTCTCACTCCTGGGAGACATCAAAGCGGGTGTTTGTGGCCTGCTCCACACCCATCCCTGCCTTCTGCCTGGGAATCAAAGAGTCTGGGTGCAGGCTTGTGCTGCGGAACCGCCCCCACCCTCAGAAAGCTGGAAGACCACACCCCACCTCTGCCATGCCGGCCTTGAGTCCTTCCTTCAGACCCTCCGCCACGCTGTGTGCTTCTGAGGTGGGACTTGAACTCTCCTCGAGCCACCCACCCCATGCTGCTGTCTGGCCACAGCGCTAATGGTCCTTGGAATACACTTTCCTCCTCCAGAACAATAGAAGCAAAGGTCAAAGGTCATAGTGGCCAAAGGAGAACCAAGTGTTTCCTGGGAAAAGCTTCCCCAAATGAGTGTTTCCCTGAGGTCCTCTTGCTTTGCGCACTGAGAGTAATGTCTTTATTGGGAACTTTATCTAATAGTTGTTTCTCTGAACAGCTCATATCTCCCCAGGAAGTAACAGTTCCCAAACTGAAGTTTCCTCAGAATTTTTCCATCTTTGCCTTGCCCTGTTTCCAACTCCTAACTCAGGGGGAAGCCAGAAAGGTACACTTCTCCCAGAGTGGGGAGGGGCATGTAAACTTCCTCCCAGCTGAAAATCCCCTCAAGGGTAAAGCAGGGAGCTCCTGAGATCCAGAAAGTAAACAGATTTCAGACATGTGCTCCGCGCCACCCCAGAGTCAGGAGAGCCCTTCATCTCAGTCATAGAAGCAGTAAGCAGTTGGCTGGGGATTGGGGGAGGGCTGGAGACTCTGCCTGGGCTCAGAGGCACAGTCCTTCCTGTTCCTGTAAGCCACCCCTGACACACACTGCTCTTATTAACCCCAGTGAGGCTAACTGCTTCACCAACTTGGATGTTGGTCTGTCCTGGGTTCCCTTTTTGGATGAGTAAATTTGTGTGTCATGTCTCCCTAGGGAAGTGTCACGTGGGGTGTCATTCTTGCTGGTCTGGAACCTACGGAAGACTCTATTCTCTAAGGGTGCCCACTTTTCCAGCTGGTGGACTGAAAATGCTCCAGGTGCAATAGGATTTCCCTAAAGTCCCAAATGCCCCTAAACATCTCATTAAAATCATGAAACAAAGCTGTCAGCTCCTCGGTTTTAAGCACCTTAAGCAGCAGGTGAGCTGCCACCCCCCAGACGGCTTTCACCAGACCACAGCGGCTTCCCCATGTGCCAAGCAAATGTTTACACATGCAGTGATGCTGGATCTTAATTGGTTTTTTCTGGATCTCTACCCCAATTCTGATTTCTGTTTTAATCCGCTTTGTTTTCCTTTCCTCCCCTACCCAGAGAAACTGATACAGTTTCTGAGACCAAAAGAGACAGAGGTTGCAATTAATGCCGGGAGCTCGGTAACTCTAAAAGACAGGCGACCCTGCTTACCTGTACCTTCCCAGACGAGATCCATGAGGTATGCTGTCCAGATAGACAACTGTGTGCGCACGCATGTATGTGTTTGTTCATGTGTATGTTTCTATGCATTTTGTGTGTATTAATATATGCATGTGTTTATGTATGTGCATGTGTGCGCACCCACATACATATGTGTATGCACAGGTTTTTGGTATATGTGTGCATATGTATGTGTATAGACATGTATTTGTATGAGTGCGTGGATGCATATATATGGTTGCCAATGTGGGCACATAAGAAGACCAAAGATCTTCATCAGGTGTCTTCTATCAATCTTATTTTTAAATTCACTTTATTTATGTATATAGATGCTTTGTGTGCATATATGTCTGGGTACCACTGGTGTACAGTGCCCACAGAGGCCAGGAGAGGGTGTCAGATACCTGAAACTAGAGTTACCGATGGTTGTGAGCCATGTGGGTGTTGGCAATCAAACCGGGGTCGTCTGGAAGAGCAGTCAGCTTATTTAACTGATCTCCCAGTCTCTCTGCCTTGTCTTTTTTGAGACAAGGTCTCTCACTGAACCTAGATCTCACCAATTCTCTAGACTTCCAGCCCTTTGAATTCTCCTGCCTCTACCTTCCCACTTCTGGGGTTATACACGAGTGCCACTCTGCCAGGCTTTTATAGGGGTGCTGGAGATCCAACCTCAGGTCCTCACACATGCCTGAAAAGCATTTTGCCTGGTGAACTATCTCACCAGTTCCCCCACCAGTTGAATTTCGTGTATTGCAGCAGAATTTATTCTGATCATGAACTGAGAAATCTAAGGGTGGAGCATTCAATGATGGGTTTATACCTACTGTCCTGTGTGCATCTGATTCTACCGGGTATTGGAGCCAGCACGTACCAGTGACCCAATTATCAAACAATTAGAAATTTCACATGATTAGTATCAAAAATCAAATTGTGTAAACTTAGAATGAAATAAATCATACGGTAAACAAATGTGAGTTAGGGCTAGAGAAATAGCTTAGAGGTTAAAAGCACTTGCTGCTCTTTCAGAGGGCCCAGGTTCAACACCCAGAACCCACATGGCAGCTCAGATGACAATCATCTGTAACTTCAGCTCCAATACCCTCTCTCGTCTCCTGGGGCACGAGGCACACAAGTAGCTCATGGACATGCATTCAGGCAGAACACTCATACACATGAAAGAAATTAATTTTAAAAAGAGAATACATGCGGGGGCTACAGAGATGGCTCAGTGGGTAAAGGTGCTTGCTGCCAAAACTCAGAACCTGAGTTTGATCCCAGGGACCCACAGTGTAGAAGAAGAGAATCTGCTCCTACAAATTGTCATTGACTTCCACACATGTGCTGCGGCATGTGTGCACTACCCTACATATACAAATTAATAAATATAGATAATAAATATTAAAGAACAAAGGTAATAGACAGGTATGGTAGCACACCAAGGTTTCTTCCTACATATTACTTAACAGCACTCATCTTCAAGAGGGAAGAGGGCCCCTTCCTCGGTGGCCCAAGGGAGTCGAGGAACATGTCAATTCTAAGACGCTATTAAAGCAGCCCTCAGCTGTCTAACGTCTGATGTTAGTGAGACGTTACAGAAATGAAAGAGAAGATGCCCAGATGCCAAAAGAAACTCTGGTGAAGCAGGAAGTGCCTGCTAGCAGGCAGCAGAATCACACAGGCATCCCAGAAATCAGACTCGTGAC
>NW_004949202.1:339743-341802 GCF_000317375.1 Microtus ochrogaster
CTATGTTCAGCGAGGAACTCACCAAGGCCAGCTGGCCTGGGTCTGAAAAAGCCTGGGATAAATGTTTTCTTTATAAGAGTTGTGGTCATGGTGTCTCTTCATGCAACAGAAACCTTAACTAAGACAGGAGGGAAAGCAGACCAAAGAAAACAGAAAGAAAAAGAAAGGGAGGAGAAAAACAAGACAAAGTAAAGGAAAGTCTCACACAGTAATCAAAGAGCAAGTAGAAAACAATAAATAAGCCCTCTACTGACCTTTGTAAGTTTGAGGCCAACCTGGTCTACATAGCAAGTTCCAGGACAACTAGGACCACCCAGAGAGACCCTGTCTAAAAAAAACAAAAAACAAAAACAAAAGCAACCAAAAACCACACCCAATCCCTGCAAAAATCACAAACAAACAGCCCTCTACCAAAGCCACCTAAAGGTGAGCAGGCTAATGGAGCCCGCCATCGAGCTTCCTGCATGTCATGCATCCTGGCGAACTGCTAGCTCGCAGTGCAAATCACAGGCCTGGAACTCGGAACACCTCACAGGGACAGGAAGGGGCTGCACCTGTGGAGGAGTTACTTGACTCCTTGGGGGTAGACCTTGCAGGGTCCTTGGTTATAATATCCTCATTCAGGGGGTCGTTAGAACCCTAGAAGATCAGTAGTTGTCAAGACTTCCCAGGCCCACTGGGCTCTGACCATTTTCTGACCTTGGCCATGTGAGTCTTCATCTGTCAGCTTTATGATGTTCTTGATAATTATATTTTTAATTTTTCAGCTCTGCCAATTTTTCTGTCCAGACAGATGTCATATCAGTACCCTACCCTCCACCATCAGAATCAGAGCCTTTTTTTTTGAGACAAGGTTAGCTTCATACTAGCTATGTAGCCAAGTATGACCTTAGACTTCTGATCCTTCTGCATCCATTAGGCCCAGTTTCTATAGTGCTGGGGATCAAACCCAGGGGTTGTGCATGCTAGGCAAGCACTCTACCACCAGCCCCAGAAGCTATTTGTTTTAAATATAGTACAAATAATAAACAATGAGTCATTCCCTCAAGCTTATACTTTGTCTAAGCAATGGCTGTGGTGCAGGCTTTCAGAGCCTGGCTGGCTGCACACACAAGCCTGGTACTTTATGCTTCAGCAGCAACTCCTCCACACCGTGAGAGGCCTGAGCTCCCTACGACTCCCTGTTAGAGCTCATGATGTCCCGAGGGCTGAAGACTGCCAGCTTCCTGCTGAAGTGTGCTGTGTGCTTCCCGGTCCCCAGTCCCCTGTGGGTCATGTCCCCCCCCCCCCCCCCCCGTGTCCACTCCTCCTCTAGGGCTTGGACCTGTATCTAGGATGAGTTATTGCCTGCTGTAGAGAAGAGAGACAGTCTGATCCACACTATAGTCAACGGTCCCCTTCCCATGAGAGTCCGGAAGGCAGGCAGACATGCTGCGTTTGTAGGACTGAGGGCAACGGGGAGTGGACTGATGGCTCCCAGCCTCCGTGCTCGCCTGAACCAGGCGGAGGCATTCTTCAGGAATAAGAGCTTTACAGAGCATCTGGACACAAGCAAGAGCTGCTTCTCTGGACACAGCCTTCTATGGCCTCTGCTGTTAGCCTCTTGCCTGTCCCCATTTTGATCCTTCTAGACTGCTGCCTCAGAGGCTGGCAGAAAGTTCACTGCTGCCCAGAAAGTTCCCATCTGGGCAATGTGGCCAACCATCATCTGGCTCAACAGTTGTCACGTGGATCTCGGGGCTTGGTGGGCACAGTCTTGCAGCTACTGCCTGTGAGGCCTACACTAGCAGTAGAGAGGGTAATGCAGGGATTCCTGGGGAGGAGTCCCTCCTCCTCATGGAACAAAAAGGAGCTCATCCATCCTTCTGGCCCAGCCACATCTTCCGCCTGGTCTCAGCTTTAGGGAGCCTCTTGGATGAATTGTTTCTGTTGTATACAATGGTGTGTACATGCCTACAGGTCCTACAGACACTGGGGCAGCAATGGCCATACAGAGAAATAATCTGAAGGAAGGGTACCAGAACTCACATCTGGGGTGTTATCCATATGGCCTCATGGT
>NW_004949202.1:342522-354756 GCF_000317375.1 Microtus ochrogaster
ATGAAATGGGACGGCGAGGCCTGAGACCCTGCTGCTGTGGATTGTCAAGTCCAGAATTGGTGAGGCCTGAGACGACAGCACATGCAGCATCTTGCACAGTCCATGGCTTTCTGCAGACAGAGTCCAGTGCAGGCAAGTGGCTGTTCCTGTCAAGTCCCTGTGGCTGTCTGTGAGAGGCCCTGTGCTCACACTGGGCTGAAATTCACCAAGCAAGCCCCATGGTGTTCCCAAAATTACTCCCATGGTTTCCATAGCCAGAGTATTCTGAGGCTTTTCTGTCAACCAAGGACCTTGAAGTTCAAGTGCAAAAATAGGCAGCCTGCAGCATGCTCTTAGCAGTTGGCTTGAGAGCCCATTTTCATCTCACGCTTGGCTTGCTGCTACTTCAAGGACCAGGTAGGAATGTGCGCCGGAATTAACTTTCCTCTAGTCGTGTAAATGACATCGTGCACAGAAACTTGTGTTCTTTTAGAAAGAGCAGGAATTGTATGCCCACCCCCTCAGCATGATGAATGCCATCTTGGGGAAATCTAGCCCAGAGCGGCCATCTGGAAAGACTTATTATTATGCATGGCCCAACCGCAAGCATGTTTTCCTGGGTGTGAGCACACGTGGTATGTGTTTATGGCAGGAGCCCCTGCCCTGCGCGCCTGCCCTGAAGACAGGAGACAAAGGACTGGATCTGAATCCCAGCTCCGTCCCACTGTGTGCAGAGCAGGATCTCCCAACAGCATGTCCCTAGAGGTGGTGTCACAAATCACAGTCTCCAAACATGTTGCACTGAGCCCAGTAAGACCATGAGGTGGCCCTCTCTGCTGTGTAAGATGGCTGTCCCCACCAGGCCTGCGCTGCCTCCCGACCAGCAACCTGTCTGTGATGGTTGGCATCTCTTCAGACATCTGAGCCCTTCCTTGATGCCTGTAGGCCCAGGCTCAGAACCGCCAGTGGACCTAAGATGACTTTTCCTTGACCTATTCTTCTAGAAGCATGTTTCCAGAAAGACCTATCCATTAGCCCCTGGGATTCCTTGACTCCTTGCCTCGAGTTCTCCATCTGGGTACCATCCTCCTACCAGTGCCATATCAGGCATCTCTTGACATAGGACTGAGGACCTCCTCCCGTCCCATGAGAACAGGAGGCAATGTTGTATCAGGGTCTCCCATTCAAGCTGGATGGGGCTCCTGAGGGGCTGCGATCATTTTCTGGAAGTTTATTTTCTAGCTGATGGAGGACAAGCATCTACTGAGAATAAGGCAAGGAAAGGAACTAGAAGGCTGGGAATTATTAAATAACGGAGCTAAAACCAAAACAGATACAACTGTAAGACCAAAAAGAAAAAAGAAAAAAAACGGAAACTGAAGACAGTGAGTATGTACCCTGTAGTCCCAGCTACCTTGGAGGCTGAGGCAGGAGGTGCTCTTGAGCCAGGGTGTTTAAGACTAGCCTCAGCAACACAATAATGTTAACTCAAAATAATAATAATAATGAAAAGAAAGAGGCTGGGGAGACCGTGCAGCAGTCAAGGCACTTGCTTGCTCTTCCAGAGGACCTGAGGTCAATCCCAGCATCTACGTGGGGTGGCCCACAGTCTCCTGTAACACAAGCTCCAGGATTTCAATGTCCTTCTGTCAGCTGCAGGCACCTGCACACAAGTGGTACACACACACACACACACACACACACACACACACACACACACACACATCTCTCTATCTCTCTATCTATCTATCTATCTATCTATCTATCTACAATAAGTCTTTTTTAAAAGAAGTACATTAAAAGAGAAGCTAGGGAGATGGTTCATTTGTTAAAGAGCTTGCTGCTTAAGTGTGAATATCAGGGTTCAGATGTCCAGAATTCTCATAAATGTCAAACAGGCGTGGTAACCTACCTTCAGTTCTAACCTCAACAAGTGGAGACAGGAGACCCCAGAATTACCTGGCCATTAAGACAAGCCACATACCGGTGAGCTTGAACGGGAAACCCTGCCCCAAAGAATTAGATGAAAAGAGTGATGGATAATTGCTGACCTCACCTTGCTCCTCCATACCTGTGCACACAGAAAGAATGCAAGGAGGAAGCCCAGATCCAGTCGGCTTAGAGGCTGCATATTATATAGGTAGATCCAAAATGATAAAGCAAGGGTGGGTGCAGGAAGCTGTTAGGATCCTCCCGCTGAGTCATTTCCAAGGCCAGCTCTGCCCTCTGAGGCAATTTCTCAATTTCCTCTTCTTCGTAGGCTGCAAGGATTTCTCATTAAGTCAGGCTGCCTTTCACGGATGGTGTATTACAAGCCCTGATAACACCAGCTCCATCTCTCACCTAGCAACCCGCCTCATGGCTGTCTCGTTGTCAGCTGGCTGACACCACTCCAATGCAGGGGGCACTGAGACCCTTTCCCATCCCCAGGGTAAGATCCAGCAGTCTTTCATCACTATGACTAAACACACCTGAGAAAAATTTCATTTAAAGATGCATTTGAGCCCATAGTTTTGGATGATCTATTCTAGGATCGGCAGACACCACTGCTTTGGGCCTGAGGTAGGCAACAGGTCACAGTGGTGGACCTGTGATACAGAAAAGCTACCCACCTCACCGTCTGGAAGCAATAAGGAAGCGAAAGACTGAACCCCTCAGTCCTTCGTAAGGGAATACTTCCAAAGGCCCGAAGACTTCCCACTAAGCCTCTCCTCGTAAATGTTCTACCATGGGGGAATTTCTGCCACCCTGAAATGCAAGCCTTTAACACGTGAGCCCTTGAGAGACACCCAAATAATAGCAATGGCCTTCTCAAATCCACACTCTGGATTATGCCACAACCACAAACACACCAATTAGAAAGAAACCAGCCAGGGGCTTGCCCTGCCTTGGACAGCATCCTGTCATTACTGTTTTGACAGCTGCCATGGCAACTGGGAAATTAAAGTGTATTTCCACGTTCAGAGCAGCAGCAATGCTTCCTACCAACCTGTCAGGCTGGGTTGTTGGGGACAGACTCCAGGATGCTGATGAGAGGCTCTGCGGCCTTTGCCACGAGAGAAAGGGCAGAGCTGTCTGGCTCTGTGGGGGTCCTGGAAATGAAGGTCAGCTGATGTCCCCTAAGTAATGAGCGAGGACGGTGCTCGGGACACGCAAGGATGACTCTGGCAAGTGTCTGTGCTGCGCTGGTAGAATACTAGCCACGAAGGGAAAATTAGCCCAACACAGTGTAACTCCATTCTACCCACGTGCACACGATGAGAGACAGTCACCTCCTGTGGATGATAAAGCCTCTCTGGCCTGACCAGACCACTGACTAAGTGGCACTCTCAGGGGGTGGGGGGACATGGCCTGGAGGTGAACTGGGTTAAACTTGGCTCTGCATAGTCATCCTTTGTATCCCTGGTGGTGGGAGGGGCTTCCCTCTGCACATGCTCAAGTTCCTTAAATAAAATAGCATGAAGTTTGCACAGAACTTACACATGCCCTCCTGTGTACTTTAAAGCATCTCTCTGCTACTTTAACTGCATTGATTAGGGAGCGAGGGGAAGGGTCTGCACGTGTTCAGTGTAGACCCCTAGAAACTGTATAGACGGACCCCCTAAACAAAGCTATTTAGTTGTTGAATCTGGAAAAGGCCACCTGTCCATCCACAGTGACCTTTCTTGCTCTGGCAGTAGAAGCAGCCTGGATTCCCGGGGTGAAGATGGCTCCCAGCTATGGTCTGAGATGGCCAGGAGCTCCCAGTACTATTCTTTGCCCCAGAGACTCCTGGCTCAATTCTGTTCTCTGCAGAAGAAATTTGTTGAGAGTCATTTGCCACGAGGCAATTCTTTTGTTGTTGCTTGGCTTTTTGAGACAGACTCCTACTGTTTAGCTTTGTCTGGCTCGGAACTCACTGTGTAAATCAGACTAGACTGAAATTTGAGGAGATCCTCTTGTCTTGGCTGCAGGCATACGTCATTGTGCCCATCTTACAGGAAGTATTGTTTGGTTGGTTTGATTTTTTTTTTCATATGTGAATAAGTCCTAGTTAGCTTTAACTGTCAACTTGACACAGCCTAGAGCTGTCTGAGAAAGCTGTCTCCATTGAGGGCTTGAACAAGTCAGACTGACCTGTAGGCATGTCTGGAGGAATTACCCTGATTGCTAATTGATACAGGAGATTCAGCCCACTGTGGATCTTCTTCTTTAGGAATGTGGTATCATTCTTTCGGCAGATAATCCTGAACTTGTAAGAAAGCTAACTGGCTCAATCAAAGAGCCAGCAAGTAAGAGCCAGTTCCGTAGGGCTGCATTCCTTGGCTGTGATGTGAGTTCCTGGTCAGAGATCGTGCTACGAGGAATAGAAAGCTAGCCTGCCTTCAAGTTCCTGTTTGAGTTCCTTCAATGCTTGACGATGGCCCGGAACTGTAAGCCAATTAAAACCTTTCTTCTTCCATGATGCTTTTGGGCAGTGTTTTACCATAGCAACAGAAGAAAAGTTAGAGATATGTGTGTGTAGCAGGGCGGTGGTGGCGCACGCCTTTAATCCCAGCACTCAGGAGGCAGAGGCAGGCAGATCTCTGTGAGTTTGAGTCCAGCCTGGTCTAGAAGAGCTAGTTCCAGGACAGGAACCAAAAAGCTATGGAGAAACCCTGTCTCGAAAATAAAAAAAGAAAAAGAAATGTGTGTGTGTGTCTGTGTGTGTGTGTGAAATCCACAGCCCTCTTTTCCTATCCCTCCTGTTGATTGCCCCTTTTTCCCCTAGACAATTTGACTATGTTCCTTGACAGTGAAGGACTGCCATCCCATGGGGAACCCAACCAAAAAGATGAACAACCCAGCCAAGCTCTCTGGGTCAACCTCTACAGCAAAGCAGGCTCCCAGGTCCCCCTCATAGCCTCATTGGCTATATTTCAAGATCTATGGTGCCCCAGCTGCCCTTAACCTGCGATCTGGAGGTAGCCACTAAGGGACTTGCTTCCAAGGAGTAATAAGAAGCTACACAATGACCCACCTGGTTGCTTAGAAACAGAATAATTGCCCCAGTGGGGCAGCTTGCTTTCTAGACATGCCATTATGAAAAGCTTTCCAAGTCCATACATTTGCATGAATATATTTACATATTCTCCTTCACTCCCCATGATTGTGTTCTAGTAAACTCAGTGCACAAAAGCGTTATATGTTGGAAATAAAGTTTCTACCCCTGCCCTACTGGGTTTCACAGCCTTCTTTCTTCTCTTTTTTTGTTTTTATTGGGGGGGGTAATTTTGTTTTATTTTATTTACTTGTTGAGACAGGGTTTCTCCGTGTATCCTTGGCTGTCCTGGAACTCACTCTGTAGACCAAGGCTGGCTTTGAACTCACCGCATCTGCCTCCTGAGGGCTGGGACTAAAGGCGTATACCACCACATCCAGCTTCTTTCTTTAATGTGCTGCTGTAGATTAAGAACCTTAAGCATGCTGGTGTGAAAGAACACTCCTGGGAAGAACAGCATCTTCTACTGAGTCTTCCACAGGATGAGTAGCAGATGGGAACTCCAGTGATTGTGGAGAGTTTGGAATGTGACAAGCCCAAGCCAAATTATAGGGAGCCATCTTTAGCTCCCTTGATAGCCGTGTATTGCCCTTCTCTGTATGTGTTAGCATCTTTGTGACCATCGGTATGACAGGTGAGATAGATGGCTGGCTTTTACATGAACATGTACCTATGCACACATACTTCCGCATACATGAACATGTACCTATGCACATATACTTCCGCATACATGAACATGCACACACATACATACACATCATCATCATCACCAACAATCATTAGGCATCAATGCCTGTTCTGTCACTATAAGAAAATACCTGGGGCTGGAAAGAGCTCAGAGGTTAAGAGCATTGGCTGCTCTTGCAAAGAACCCCACCCAGTTCAGTTCTCAGTACCCACATGGAAACTCTGGTCCCGGGGAATTCAGGCCCCTCTTCTGGGCCCTACGGGTACCAGGTACACTTGCAGCACACTTACACATTTGCAGGCAAAATACTCATCCACATATAATGTAGATTAATAAATCTAAAAAAGAAAGTGCCAAGGCTAGGTTGCGCATAAAGAAAGAAGTTTACTTAGTCCCTGACTTTGCACTTTTGGCTGTGAGCCCAGCATCTAATGGCTGGGCCATCTCTCCAGTCACTTCGCCCCTGATTTTGAATGCTCAGAGTCTGATATTAGCAGTCCCAGCTGCTCAGCCTCTGCTGCGAATCTTCTAGCTTCAGCACGCTGTGGTGGATGGTGTGGTGGAGTGATGAGGCCACAGACTTGCTGCTTACGTAAACTACTGATTCTCAGGGGAACTATCTGGGGTTCCAAGAGATTAACAAAGATCTCTAGGTGAATGGCTTGGTGAGAACCCAGTGACCAGCCAGGCTCCACCTCTTAAGGTACAGCTGCTTCTCAAATTACCACGGAGGACCAAATTTCCAACACGTGAACTCTTGGGAAACAAAGCAGAGCCTCTTTCTCCTGAGGACTGAGTGAGTCGGACTGCTCCTGCCCTCTGTTCTCTGGCGGGAGGTGGGGGTGGGGGAGGGGTGCAGCGTACCTATCCTTTCCTTGGTGATGTGAACAAAGTGCCTACCCTCTCAGACTAGCCCTTCCTTTCCCAGGCTTCCCTCCTGGCTCCTTCCCATAGGCAGTAAGGCTGATGGTCTTTTGTGGACCTCAGCAAGCCTTCGACATCTTGAGCCGTGCCTGTCACCATGGTGATAGGTCTGCACTGTGAGGGATACACAGATGCTCTTGTATGTGTAGGAAGAAAATACTGGCTAAAAGAGTCGAAAATAAGGTCCCAAGGAAAAAAAAAAAGCATGCGTGCAAGCAGGGCCTTCAGGGAGGTGCAGTTCCTCCCAAGGCCTCAAGGAGTCAGCATTTTAGGTACTCAGGGCCCTGAAAGGTCTTTGAGGACAAAAACCCAAACCATAGCAGGTCCTATTCGCTCAGTTATTTTATGAACATCTCAGTCTGTTCCCTTGGTGGTCCCTAAGGGGTCAGAGACAGGAAGAAGAAAAGAACACAGCCTTCCACAGGCTGACAACAGTCCCACACCCAAGGAAAGCAAGGAGGAAATGGAAATGCAGGCAACAGAGTAAAAAGTGAAACTGCGACACACCTGAGTTAGCCTGCAAACGGGGCCAGTGAGATGCCTGCTGCCAGTGCCGACGACCTGAGTTCAAGCCCCAGGCCTCACAGGGTGGAGTCTCACACCCCCAAGTTCTAAGTTACACGTGTGTGCTGTGGCATGCATGTGTACACACACACACACTAAACAAATAAATAAATGTAACCTAAACAGTAAAGAAACAAACATGATGCTTCACAATCTACTACTGAAAGTTAAAACATTAAAGCTACAGTGCACTTGTGAGGAGGACCTGTACCCCTGTACCCCATGCAATAGCATCAAAGAGACCCTCCGGGCCTTGAGGACAGAAGCCAACATAAGGGCATGGCACGTGGATGGGACTCCCAGATGGGGCAGTAAGTAACTTAGCCCATGATGAAGGCCCGCTCTGTCTTTCCTGGGAAATCTTTTAAGCAAGGGCCCCTGTCCTCCTTCCCATATGGCTTCCTTCCAGTGCAGCTTTTTTGCTGCCTTCTATATTTGGTGGATGGAGCTATATCTGTAAAAAACAAAAGCAAAAACAGTTTAGGCCGAGTGTGGTGGCTCGCACTTGCAATCTAAGCACTCAGGAGGCTCAGCAGGAGAATTGAGCTGGAGGCCTGCTCAGACAGTAGAGCAAGACTCTGTCTCAAAAAGCCCTCTGGCCCTCCATATATATATATTACAAGGTAGGGTCACTATCATCAAGGATGAATTTAATATTTCTAAACAGAAGAGAATTTTAAAATAATTATTGTATTTCTTTACTCGTGTGTGTGTGTGTGTGTGTGTGTGTGTGTGTGTGTGTGTGTGTGTGTGCTCTAGGAGGGCAAAGGTGTCAGATCTCCAAAGCCAGATTTTCCAGCAGTTGCGAGCCACATGGCCACACAATGAAAATGTTGGGAACTAAACTAGAAATATCCACAAGGGCAGTGTATGCTCTTAACTCCTGAGACATTTTCCGTCTCTCAAAACAGAAGATATTTTAATGTTTCTGTAACAAAGAAATAATAAATGCGTAAGGTAATAAATATGCTGTAGACCCTGGTTTGATTGTGCAATGTATGTCATGAATCAATATATCACATAATACCCTGTAATTAGGCACAATTGTACGTCAATCACTCCTCCACAAAACCAAACAAACAAACCAAGATAGCTAATACCATATTATATTACATTACATTAACGACTTGGGGCTGGGGAGATAGCTCAGCCAGTGAAGAGCTCACCTCACAGACATGAATACCTGAGTTTGGTGGCCAGATCCCTCATAGAAAGTTAGTGGTCATGGCACACACTTGTAATATCGGCACTAGGCAGGTAGAGATAGACTTTCTGGGCTTTGCTTAGCAGCCTAGCCAAACAGACAAGCTCCAGGGCAATGAGAAAAACAGTCTCAAAAAAACAGGTGCACAGCACCCGAGGTTGATCAAGTGTGTGGCGCGCGCGCGCGCGCGCGCGCACACACACACACACACACACACACTTGAAGTTTTACCAGGGTCGCTTACCCACTGACTCTGCTTCAGTCTCCTGGTTATGTGCCAAGGAGCTGCCTGCGTGGCAGCCACTCAGCCCCAATGCCATTAGCACCTGGCTGCGGGGCTCTTCATCCTCTTTCTTTAATGAAGAAGGAACACAGCTTTCTGCACTTAGGAAGGGCTCCTAATGGGAGCCACTCTGCCCACATCAAATGCCTTCGAGAACAGAGCCTTTTCCTTCCACTGCTGGCGAGTGGCGTGTGCAGCCTTTCAATCTGAGCTAAGAGTATTTGCGGTTGAAAAGAAAGGGCTGGGGCTGGAGGGCCTTTATTAAATATTGCTGTGCTGTGGAAAAAGAACGTTTTGAGGGTGTCAGAACTTAGTGCCCAACCCCCACACCCCATGTCTCACCATTGTTTCTGTGTAACCAAGCACGGGCGCTGGAGAAAAACAAACATTTTTCTTCTGAATTCATTATTATATAAGAAGATTCCCCTACAGAATCCTGCAGAGCAAAACCCTGGCCACACTGAGCGTGGCTACAGCACTTTCATCCTCTCTTTAGATGAGACAATTTCCTCCGAGCTCTTTCAAGTGATGGATTGAACAGATTGTGGCAACAGATGGGGAAAAATAACCATCTGATTGTGACACAATGCCAAGAAATAGACCCGATGAACAATAATTAGAAGAAGCCATACTCAGCCAGAGCAGACAATACCAAAGCAGCAAGCCTGGGGGCTGGGGAGAGGGCTCAGTGTAGAGCTTGCTATGTCAGCATGAGGATAAGAGCTCAGGTTCCCAGCACCCATGCAAAAAGTGATTCCTAGAGTAATTCCAGCACTGGGGGCAGGGGATGCCAAGGCAGGAGGATCCCTGGAGCTTAGTGAGCAGCCAGTCAGCTAAATCACCGAGTTCCAAGTCCAGTGGGAGGGTCCATGAAAAAAAAAAAAGAAAAAAAAGCTAGGTTTGAGAGATGGGTAAGGTGCTTGCTGGACAAGTGTAAGGCCTGAGTGTAGATTGCCAGCACCTATGTAAAAGGTCACGTGGTGGCACGTGCCCTGGGAGGTCAGAGGCAGAAACAGGGGAACCTGGAGGCTTGCTGACTAGCCTCAAAAAATAAGGTGAGAAAGACACTCAACATTGACCTCTGACCTCTACATGTGCCTACATGGGTACTGGCTGGGAGTTTCTATTGCTGTGATGATACACCATGACCAAAAGCAAGCTGGGGAGAAAAGGATTTATTTGGCTTACTCTTCCACGTCATAGTCCGTCACTGAAGGAAGGCAGGACAAGAACTCAAACAGGGCAGGAACCCGGAAGCAGGAGCTGACACAGAGGCTGTGGACGGGTGCTGCTTACTGGCTTGCTCATCATGGCTTGCTCAGCCTGCTTTCTTATAGAACCCAAGATCATCAGCCCAGGAATGGCACCACCCACAATGGGCTGGGCCCTCCCCCATTAATTACTAATTAAGAAAATGCCCCACAGGCTTGCCTACAGCCCTATCCTATAGAGATTTTTTTCCTTAATTGAGGTTCCCTTCCTCTCAGATGACTTTAGCTTGTGTCAAACTGACATAAAACTATCCAGCACAAGTGCCCACATAGAGAAAACACAGACACACACACACACACACAGTCACAGAGACAGAAATGAGCAGATGAGAAATGCCTGGCTTTGCTGCCATGATGGGGGTCAGGGAGCAGCAGGGGCACCAGAGGAGTCTGTCTGTGCTGGAAACTTCTGTCCCTCAGAGGTTGTTTGCTCTATTTCCTGTCCAGTCGGTGTGGTGACCTTTAAGTCACGAAATACAGTATTTAACCTGCATGGCCCCTGGTAGGGGCTCACGTGGGAAACAGTATCCATGGTCACCATGAGGAGGCTGAAGTGAGGTGACTGTCCTGGTAGCCTGTGAATGACTCTTTATAGTCTGGATTTTAACTGTTCCCTGAAAGGCCCGGTTTTGAAGACTTGGCTCCTGTGATGCTCCTGGTGGTGGTGGGATCCTTAGGAGAGGGGGTCTAGTGAGGGGGGGTTAGGTCCTTAGGTGTGGTGGTTTGAATTAGGATGGACTCTAGAGGCTCAGACAGTTTCCTACCTGGTCCTCAGATGGTGGAGTTGTTTGGGAAGGATTAGGAGGTGTGGCCTTATAGGAAGGGGTGTGTCGGTGTGTCACTGGGGGTGGGCTTTGAGGTTTCAAAAAGCCCACACCATTCCTAGTTAGCGCGCGCTCTCTCTCTCCCTCCCTCCCTCCCTTCCTCCCTCTCCTCTCTCTTTCTCTCTGCCCCTACTTGCAAGCTCTCAAGCTCTCAGTTACTGCTCCAGTACCATGTCTATCTGCTTGCTGCCGTGCTTCCCCACCATAATAATGGACGTGGGTTCATTCTCTGAACTGTAAACTCCAAAGAAACTCCTTCTTTTATATGTTGCCTTGGTCACATTGTCTCATCACAGCAGCGATAGAAAAGTCACTAAGACACATAGGGGGTGTGGCCTGACAACCACTTCCTGCCTCTCTCTGCATCTGGCTTCTGTGATGAGCAGGCCTCCTGCACCTCGCGCTGCCACTGTGAGGTACTCTGCTACCCCAGCGCTGAACGACTGTGAACTAAGATCTCTGAAACCATGAACCAACAGCGAAACCTTCCATCCTTAGAGACCGACCATCTTGAGTGTCTCATCGCAGCAATGGAATGCTGACGAACACCTTCTAAGCTCTCAAAGATGAGCAGGAAAGTCCTTGGTTGAAGTTCGTGTGGCCCTAAGAGTGAGCTGGGGAGGAGGGAGTGGCTGAGATCACCCACTCAGGGCTGTGACATGGATGGGAACACAAGGGACAGACAGAGGGTGCCTTTCTTGGCTTGTCCGAGCTTGGAGCCTGAGACACAGCTTGCTACAGTATGATTGAGGTTTACAATCAAATAAACAGACCTCCAGTTTCACCTGGCAGGTACACACCTTGAGTCATTAAGTAATATTAGGAGTGTTTAATTAATATAATTATAAACACGGGAACAAGGTCATCTATGTCATGTCTAAGGAACATACAGAAGCCAAGCAAACAAACTAAGGAATTTATATTTTAAAATCTCTGAACTCGGAGAAATACTTGCAGTGCACGCATGAGGACCTGACTTCAGTCCCCAGAAACCATGTGGAAAAAAATCTGGGGACAGCAGTGCACTTCAGTTCCCAGAACAGTGGAGAAAGGCAGATCCCCAGGGCTCGCTAGCTAGTCAGACTCGGCTACTCGGTGAGCTCCAGGCCACTGGGAGACCCTGATTCAAAAAACAAAGGTGCCTGAGAATCAAGGCCCTAGGTTGACCTCTTGTCTTCAGACACATGCAGACACCCCCTCCATTCATTCTTAGCTTTGAAGCTTCCTGTAGGCCCAGCTGCTCCAGTTGGTTCCATGAGAACCCAGAATCATCCCCCATTCTTTTGAGACACGGTCTCTCGCTGACCCTATCTTGACAGACTAGATGTGTCCCAGGGAGCAGCTGCCTGTCTCTGATATCCCAGGACTGAGATTATAAGCTCATGGGATGGCTATGATTATTGTCAACCTGACTACATCTGGAATTAACTAAAGCCTGTGCAGGATTTTCTTAATGAGCTCATTTGAAGTGGGAAGA
>NW_004949202.1:355669-357662 GCF_000317375.1 Microtus ochrogaster
CCCTTCCAAAGGCTGCTGAATCCATCCACTGAAATCAGCCTGTGCTCCTAGAGTGGGACTTAGCACATAACTGCTCAGCCTCACTGGTTGCATTTGCCCAGAAGCTTCCAAAGCAAATATACCGCACTGGTGGGTACTGCCCCCTGCATGCTGGGAATTTAGAAAAATATCAACATGCTTGTTGAAAGCCTGTATAGAAGCTCAAACGGTTAGGTCCAAACTCTTTCTCGAAGTAGCCAGGCAGTGCAGGAGAAGATTAACTGTCATAGGCCCCCTTCTTAGAAAAAAAAAAAATGAGGGCAGCGCAATCGTGCACGTGGTGTTTCTCCTGGACAACTGCAGCCTTTGTGTTGCTGGGGGCAGAGGTCAGCCTGGGGGCAGCATCTTCCCACCAGAAACGAGTGTGTGTGTGTGTGTGTGTGTGTGTGTGTGTGTACACATAGCCTGTGGAGGCCAGGAGGACAACTTTTGGTTTCATTCATCAGGTACCAGCTGCCTCGTTTTTTGAGACAGGGTCTCTTACAGGCCTGGAACTTTCCAAGTAGACTAGGTTGACCGGATCAAAGCCTCAAACACCTTTATTGCCCTAGGATTACAAGCCTATTTTCTTTTTATTTTTTTTAACATGGGTTTTGAGGGATTGTACTCCCACTTTCCTGACTGAACTATCACCCAACTCTCAGCAGGATATTTTTTCAAAGATTTATTTCATTATTTTACTGTGTGGGAGTGGGGGAGGCTGCGCATGTTCTTGGAGTTGGAGTTCAGAAGAGGGTGTCCTATCTCTGGAGCTGAAGCTACAAGGGGTGGTGACCACTGGACATGGGTGCTGGGGACTGAACTGGGGTCCTCTGAAGAGCAGGGAGGACTCCCAACTGTTATGACGTCTCTCCCCCTCCGCAGATTTTTGTTATTTTCTATAATAATCAAAATCTGAAGTAAGGGACAGGTCCTCCATTGAGATACTCAGAGTCATACATGCTGTCCCTTCTACTTTATTTCAGATGTTTTATTAAGTCTGCTTTCCTGTGCCCTCTTCACCGCAACTTTTCTGGTTATGTTAGACAGCAGATTGCAGCAAACCCTAGATGCACGACTTCCGGCTTCCCAGAGTGCTTGCACCGTTTCCCACTCACGCGAAGATGGGTCTTGGCTGCTCCACGTCCTTGCCGATGCTGGCGGTTTAAATTTTAATTTAATATAGTTTTTGAGGCTTAGTCTCAATCTGTAGCCCAGACCAGCCTTGAATTTGTGGTTCTTCTCCTCCCTCAGACTCCCAAGTGCTGGGATTACAGGCACGAGCTGCTTAGTTTCAGATATTTTGATCTGTGAGAATACTTCTGCTTCTTCTGTAACAGCAAGGGTGATGCTACAGTGGAGTTAGGAGTTTTCTGATCATTTACTGACATCTATTTTCCCATCCTCAATAGAAATGACTTTTATCTGCTCACATACTCACTCAGCAAGTGATGGAGTCGCCGGAGTTTGCTCACACCCAGAGTCTTGCAACACAGAGAGAGCCTGAGTGGTCAACGCTTTGGGTCTTGAGCAGGGCAGAATGGAAGCTAGGTCCGAACAGAACCGGAGCCAATTAGAGGAAGAGGGGACAGAGTCAACAAGTAGGGAAGAGTCCCTAACTGTGTGACCTGACAGAACCTGGGGAACCGTTGGGTGTCAGTGAACCAGAAGACTGGGCACTGTGACCATTGCCTATGGCCAGGATTCCTGCTTGAGGGAAAAGTCACTCAAGTATTATGTGTGACTTTAGCAAAGAGTAACAAGGAGTTGGGTGTGGCTCTGTGTCTGCACTTTGTCTAGAGTGCATACGGTCCTTGAGTCCTCCCCAACAGGGTCCACCCCCAGAAAGCCAATGTCATCCTTGATCAGGTCATCTCGGCAGGATTCATCTACAATGGATGGTTGCGTGGGAAAGCTATAGAAAGCAAACACCCTCCCCCAAAGCTGAGGAACTTGGCAGGAGAGGGTGCCGAAA
>NW_004949202.1:358247-360201 GCF_000317375.1 Microtus ochrogaster
TGATTAAGATTTTATATGAAATTGTCAAAGAATAAACACATATTTTGTAAGTTGAATATCGTCTCTCTACCTTTTAACTGAGAGGAAGGGTTTCTTTCTAGGAGCCTTGCAGACACAAAATCATGGAGTCACATCTGTCATATGGTTAATGTTTAATGTTAACCAGTGCAAATCATAGTAGTTTCCATACATCAGTTGCCACCAGGCATAGAATAGTGGGTAGTTTATTGTGACCTCAGAACAGTGACTTTCTGGTCCCATTGCTTCTGAGGAAGTGAAGAGACCACACTTTGCAACATTTGGATAACTGGTTTCCCATGAGCCTTGAGATGTCTGTAGGCTTTGCCAGACTAGAGATCACCAAATATAGCTCAGAGAAGAAAGAAAAACTCCCAGAAACCATTTTAGTCGAAGCCGACATAAACTCCAACTTGTGGTGAGAGACGCTGGAGTGACATTCTAGCTGCTGGGTAGAGTGGGGGGACACTTAATTCCACTGGGATGTGTTGGAGGTGACATCAGACAATAGACAAATGCAAAAAACAAACAATGAAAAAACAAAGGTGCCCGGAGGCCCCCCAGGGCCCCATGGCTCTGGCAGCTGGTAGGTTGCCCTGAAGGTCAAAAGAGGTGATGGTGAGGCTGAGGTGGTCTCCTGTCTTGTCCCCTCCGCCCTTCACAGCCACTCACTAAGTTCTCCTGCGTTAGCACTGGAGCAAAGCACAGCCCCTTTGGAAGATGACAAAGGACAGCTTTGTAACTGTGCTGTGTGCGCAGGGAGGTGGGAAGAGTGCTGAGGGCTAGACCACAGCCCTGGAGCCCATTTGGTTAGCGCTTGGCCTGACAGCTGAGATGCAGGGAGCAGACAAGAACAGCACCAGCAGCAGCAGCTCAGCAGGTCCCCATTTATACCCTGCTGCAGGGTTGGCTCTAAGATTCCCAGCACACACTTTAGGGAACCGGTCCTTCATGGCTTGGGGGAGGGGAGAGGAGAGGCACCGGAAAGCACCAGGGGCACCAGGGGCATCTGGAGGCCTCAGAGGCTCCCCAGGGGTGATGGACACTTTGTTTGGAGAGGCTGTCCTGGAAAGGCTGATTCTGGGGGTGTGTGGGGAAAGAGACAGGGACAGGATGGGGGTGGCAGTTACCTTGGAGGTAAAATAATTGAGGTGCCGTCCCATATTGCTGATCACATTCAAAAGACCTCTCTTCAGGCACTGGGGAAGACACAATGCTTGCCTTAGGAGAAGAGAAATTGGGGCTCCATTCCCAGAACCCATGCTAAAACTAATAATAAATCTGGTGTGGTTGTATGCGCTCATAATCCCATGCTGGGGAAGCAGAGATAAATGGATCCCTTGGGGCTCTTTGGGACTCATCAGCCAGCCAGCCAGCCTGGACAACTCTGAAAGCTGCGAGCCTGTAAGAGACCCGTCTCAAACAACAACAAAATAAACACGATGGAGTCTGAAGAATGACACTCAAGATTGTCCTGTCCTCCATATACAGGCATGCTCACATGCCCCCACATCTATGTGACCCTCCCTACCCCGCACGCACACATATAAGGAGATGTCCTTATATTTCCCGAGGCAGATGTCAACCACTGTGTGCAGAGGGTGGGGTGCGGGGGTGGGGAAGCATTTCTCTGTTCAGTGTGAGAACCTTGATAGCCGTACTGACCTGCTCTCCTGGGGTGGAAATCCCCCACTTGGATGGCTGGACAAAGCCTCCAGCCAGCCTTGGGTACCTCCTGCTTCCCACTGTGAGGCAGAAGCCTGGAAGCCCAGGGCTCTGCCCAGCTGCACTGAGAATGGTCCAAGCAAGTCTGTGTGCGCCACTGAAGCTACCACACTTGAGAGTCTTTCTCGTGTGAGGTTTGAATCTTATCCCTGGGGTTAGCTTTCTCCTCTGGACATAGAGGATATCAATATTCTCACAGAAAGATGCAGAA
>NW_004949202.1:360350-398436 GCF_000317375.1 Microtus ochrogaster
AACTCACAGAGATCCGCCTGCCTCTGCCTCCCGAGTGCTGGTATTAAAGGCGTGCGCCAAAACCGCCCGGCAGAAAAATATTTTGTAACCCAGGTATGTGTCTAAGTGCTCAATGTTTCTGGACAACCTGCTTGAAGTTAGTTAGAGGGAGGGGAAGCTGGCTAGAGCAGATGCAGGCTGGGGTTAGTTTTCTGATCGTGTATATATATATATTCAAATGATGCAAAGATAACATGTTTGGTTGGAGAGTTCACTCAGCAGAGATCACTTGCTGGTCTTGCGCAGGGTTTGGTTCTCAGCACCCATGTGGGGCAGTTCACAAGCACAGTCACTCTAGCTTCAGGAAGTCTGATAGTGTCTTAGGGTCTCTGCAGATACTGCATGAATGTGATGGATATAAACACACATACGCATCATAACATAAAAGCAAACCTTAAAAAACCAAAGTGCTAACAGCAATAAAAGAAAGACAGACTAGAATGGGGGGCGGGGTCCTAGGCCATCAAATGGACCAGGGAATGCAGTTCTAACTGCAGGCTGGGCTTGCTGGAGAGCAATTAGAGGGGTTTTTTTTTTCCCTTATCCATTTCCACTGGACTTGCTAAGAAATAACTGGAAGTTGCATGAGGCTAGAGCTGTGGACTCCACGACAGCTACAGCATGGTCTCTGCTGAGCTCCACGCTGCCCTCTCTCCTCCAGCTGCAGTGCCCTCTAGCAGGTCCCCTCCTGCCCAGACAGTGTGTCTGAGGGCAGGTTCCCATGGGGGCAGTCAACTCAGAGACCCCTCAGAACCTCTCTCAGGGGTCACCAAGCCACTGTCTCATGTAATTTGCACCCCGGTATCCAGATTTTCTGTTCGTGATCCTGCAGGGTCCTCCTTCTCTAGGCAATTTGCAGCTCTGTGGATCCCACTGCTTGGGCTGCACACAGTAATTTTCCAAGCTGGAGGTTTCTAGTGTGTCGCCTGCCCTCACCTCTACCCCTAAGATGCTGCTGGCTACCAAGCAAGGGAGCTACATTCTAGCTGCGCATCTGTAAAGGACAAAAGAGAGTCCCTTCCATCTCTGTAGCACTTGCATTTACGTAGGCATTGACATTCTATGAGCATCTTCCTTCCTGGGATACAGGATGCTGTTAAATAGGCCTTGGACTAACCTGTTCCTGCTGTGCTGTGATTCAGTCAGAACAAAGACAGGGGTGCACCAACACTCAGAACAGGAAGCAACTGGAGAAGCCTCCTCCTTCCTTCTTCCATGTCATAGTCACATGAACTCTATAAGCCTTGCCCACTGTTCTCTGGCCATGTTCCTGCAGCATCCCCCAAGGCTGCTCGCCTGTTTCTCTCAAGGAGCAGCAGAGAATGGGGGCCCAAGGTCAACTTGGAAGCAAAGGAACCAAGAATCAAATTGAGTTTTGTCAGATTCCAGGCCCAATGCAAGTCATGACCCCTACAGCAAAGACAACCCACACTGCCCTGGTTGGTTCTACTGACTTCACCTTTAGTGGGTCTGTTCTGCTCTAGTTAGCCAGGCACAGACAGGTAGACTGATCCCAGAGGAGCTTCCTGACCCTCACTCAGACCTAACCTTAGGGGTGTTGACTTTGATTGCTGTCAGCTCCCACCATCCCAACAGTCCCAATCCCATGTTATAATTCAGGAAGCCATGACCCTGAGGTGGAGACTGGTCCTGACTCCTTTCTGGAGTACCTAGGACGGGTTCATTTAGGAACTGGGTATCATTTTGGGGGGGACTGTGTCTCTGAACAGGACTTTCCCACCTTGGCCTGTTACTGTTTGAACAACTTTCACAGGTAGAAAAGGACATAGCCTGTGTATACAGTGTGTGTGTGTGTGTGTGTGTGTGTGTGTGTGTGTGTGCGCGTGCGCGCGTGCGCGCACGCGGGAGTGTCATGGGATCAAAACTTGCTGTTGCTCCTCAGGTGTTGTCCACTTTGTTTTAGGGAACAGGATCTCTTACTGGAATCTGGGACAGGCTGAAGTAGGTGAGACAGGCACTCTGGGCAGCAAGCTCCATCCAGAGGTCCCCCAGTGTTCTCTGCCTCAGCACTGGGATCACAAGAGAGCACCACTGTTTGGAGCTTCTTAATGCAGCTTCTGGAGTATCAATCTCAGCAAACAGGTTGAGGATCTAGTTATGTCCCTAGCCTCTGTACCAACTACAGGAGGCCCAGAATTAGTGAGAAATGCATTTCACTGGGAGCTACATACAGGAACCCTTTCATCCACAGGAAGCTGAGAAACCTTTAGCGAAGTCAAGGTACCACAGGAGGAATGGTACCTTGCACTGAGAACCCCAAAGGGTCTGCCATAGATCACAGAGTCAAGAGCCCAGGATCTCTGGGGCCAACCCTGGTGGAGCCAGAGTCTGAGGTGCAGGAGACTTTGGGGACCTAGAAGGACAAACAGGATCATTAAGAGACTGAAAGGAAGGAAAAGTCTCCTTTGCTGGGAATCTCTTTTTTTTTTTTTTCAAGGGACCGGGCTAAGGTAGGAAAAAGCCTCTGGACCAGGACCTCCAGGACTGGGAATGGGGCGAGGTGAGGGGGTGGAAGGAAAAGAGATAGAGAGGAAAAGGAGGAAGAGGGTGTTGGGGGGGGGAAGAAGAAGAGGTGGTGGAAGGTGGATGGGAAAGGAAAGGAAGGGAGGGAGGGAAGGGAGAAGGGGGGCAGGAGAGAGAGTGGGGAAGGTGAAAAACAGGGGCGGAGCGCGAGAGGGCAAGGAGGGAGGGAGAGAGGTTGGGGGTGAGAGGAGGGAGGAGGAGGAAGGGGGAGGGGCGAGAGGAGGGAAGAGACGGGAGGGGGAGGGGAGGAGGCGGGAAGGGAGGGAGAGGGGGTGGGGCCTACACGCTCGCCCCGCGCCCTCGGTCCCCACGCCGGCTTCCGCGCCCTCGCGTGCTGCAGCATCTCCGCGCTGCCCGGCCTTCCCGCCGCAACCTCCCCTTGCCGTTTGCCTCTGTCGTTGCTGCCACCATCGCTGCCGCCATTCTTGGTGCGGAGCTGCTCGGCCGAGCCCCGCCGAGAGCCGCCGCGGGTCGGACGCGCGCTTCAGGTAAGCCACTGGGCCGGCGCGGGAGGAGCGCGCACGGGGCTGGGCAGGTGCGCAGGGCGCTGGGAGCCCCTCGCGAGAAACCGAGGGAACCCAGTTAGAACCCCTCCTGCGTTCTCGCGGGGCCCCCAGGAACCCTCCGAGCTTCCTCCCCAGAGCCTCCCACACCGCACAGACCCGGTCTGCATTCCCACCTGGATGCCGCCAGACTCCCTCTGCATTCGCACCCGGATCCTCCGGATCCCCTCTGTTTCCCATCCGGATCCCTCAGAGCCCCTCTCCATTTCCGCCGCGTCCCCCAGACCCTCTCTGCAGTCTCATCCCAGCCCGGATCCCTCCCCGGCCTCCTCTCCCTGGCTCCCGCCGGGCCCTGGCAGGCAGGTGGCTGCTCTGGAGCAGGGACGCTGGACGCGCAGCCAATCGCGACTTGGCCTGGCCAGGCCCTACGCGCTGGGACCCCCGGGTGCTTGCCCCTTTGGGCCGCGCCTGCCAGCCACGTCAGGCCCGGTACCCCTAGCCGGGCTGCCAGCCCCGGCCTAACCGGCTTCTATTTCGGTCTCCCAGGCCTTGGCTTGGGTGCACCGGATGTGGCGCGGTGCACTCAGACAGGTGCGGCTCACAGGGCTGCCGCTGTAGGGTCGCCACCACCGGGCAGTGGGCGCTGCAAGGCTCTGGCTTCCTGGAAGATTCGGGCTGCGTTATTCTAGAACCGCCCGGCACCACCAGCTTTAGCTTGGGCTGCACCTGTTGCTGGCGCCCGGTGATTCGCAGGGGGCTGGTTCGGTTGGGGCTCTGCCAGTCATGGCGTGAAAAACAGAGCCGAGCACGTAGCTGTCCTTTTTATTTATTCGGTTTCGTCTCTCTGTGGGCGAACCGGGAGTCTTGCTTCAAATGAAGCATGTGGTGGAAAGGCCTGTCCCTACGTTCTGGGGCGTTTGCCACATGAACTTGCGCTGCTTTTGTTTTGAAAACCTCACTGTTTTGAGCACAGCCCAGGCCTGTGGGTGGCCAGCCTCTCACTGGACCGGGGCCTGTGGCCAGCCATCTGACCCTGCTGTAGGTCTACCAGGCGCTACCCAACGGAAGTTTCTTTCCCAGGGGGGGTGAAGTGACACCAGCGGCCTGTCACATCATCTGTGCCCCTGGCGTCCAACTTGTCTCCTGGCTGCCTAGGCAGGGTTATTTGGGAATGTTTACAATGTCCCAGAAGCAGGCAGCCTTGGGCAGTGGTGGGGGAAGATCCCCGTAGTGACAATAATGGCCTGATTGTCACTTTGACCGTTGCTGTCTGTGCACATCATGTCAGAACGGTCATCCGTAGAGAAGTAAGAAGTATAGAATGATGAACGATGCTTGTATGGGCAAGGACTGTCCTTCCAGACCTTAAGACTCAGGTGTCTGGCTGGTCGACACAGCAAGTAAAACAAAGAAACAAAAGCATGCTGCCTGTACCAATTGCAACTTGGCCCAAGATCCCTTTCTTGCATGATGTTGTGAGACCCGGATCCAGGGCAAGAGTCAGAGGCTGTCTTCCTGTAATGGGCTTGCTTCAGTCTGTCTGTCCTCTGAAATGGAGCCACGACGTCCCTCTGTCTATGGACTCCAGAGACTCCTGACTGTCACATAGCCTGCCTTACAAACTCCTCCCTGGTGGCTGGAGTCAAGTGATAGCCTGTCCTGGACTGCGGGTGGAGGTACATGGACCATGCTGCCTCAGGGGTCCGGTGGGTCTGGGACCAGGGCAGTGTTTCGGGTGACATCATCCACTTGTAGACAGTTGCTCCTCTATAGGTTTCTCTTTATGGATGGTGTCCAAAGAGACCTACCGCACCCCAGGCATGGTTGGTGTGTGGCACAGGTCAGTGCTGTGGGAATGTGTGCTAATGGACAGCCCAATCAATAATGCATCTCAGAGATCAATGGTTTTCTCAAGCCATGTGAGGTGCTTCTGGAAGGAGCCTGCCCTGGGAGGGCTGGGGACCCAGTTTCTTTTATCTTGATTCTTTTGTTATATGAGGTGAGCCTGGAGCCAGTGCTCTTGGCCTGGGACCTTCGTTACCTACTCCTGGGCATCTCCGTTATACCTGAGTTAACTGTGCAGTGTCTTAGAAGGGAATTTGCAGTTTGCTTCTTGATTGTTGTCCTTTAAAACAAACTGCTCCCATGTGTTTAGAATTTGCTGGGTTCGGAGGACTTGGAAACGGTGCCCCCTCTGCTTCCTTCAGGCTCCCTGTCCCCTTGTCTCCCAGCTCCCAGGGAGCCTTAGCATTAACATGCTGACTGCCCAAGGTGGTCTTGGGGAAAAGCAGCTGTTAGCAGTTGCCAGCAGGGGGCAGTTCCCCCTCCCTTGCTTCCTCCCTTCCTGCCTCCCTCCTGCTTAGGGTCTCACTGTGTATCCCAGGTTGGTCTGTGGCCTGGACTCCCTTTTCAGCCTCCTGAGTGCTGGGGTTACAGGTGTGGGCCACCACACCGTCTATTTCTCTCTGACGGTGACAATTCCAGAAGGACCACTAGATGGTAGAGGTACTGGTGAGATTGGCTGAGGCTGAGGGGAGGGTCCCTTTTGTTCCCTTGGCTAAGAGCCATCCTGAGCTTGGCAGCTGCAGTCTGGGCAGCCTGTCTCTGCCATCCTAGCTGAAGACGTGGCTGTCCCTGGGTGACTCAGGGTGTGGCCCAAAGCTAGGCAGGTCAGGCAAGGGAGAGAGGTTTGCTAGACCTCAGTGTAACTCTCTTGCCCGGAGGAGATGTAGAAAGAAGTGGCAGTCTGTTAGGAGATAACCTGGTCTGTTATGGGGTGAGCTGCTGGTCCTCCCCAGAGCAGACACCAAGGACGGAGCTTTTTGGGAAGAGCCCATGGCTGGTTTGCTCTTGGGAGCTTGCTTTGCAGCTGTGCCTCTCCCTGAGTCACTTCGCACTTACCTGTGCTGCACCATTGCACATCTGTTGCTGACCCTGGCTTGGTCAGCAGCCCCACCCTATTTTAGGTTCCTGTCATTTGGGCTAAACTCTCATATACTACCCATGTGAACCCTGATCGCACTTCTCCTCTGAATGGCTTCTAGGGGGCACTTGGAGATTTCAGGCCCCCCAAAGCCTCTCACAGGAGTCCCTGTCAGAGCTAGGCGGTGAGACAAACATTTTCTGAGTGACAGTGGTATGGGGGCCATCTTTATGACCACAGTGTGGTTATTACCATGAGAGCACAGGACACTAAAGGGTGCTTGGGATCTGCCTCAGGGCAGGGGAGGAGTTACAGTGTCTGCTGGGGACAGATTAGGGTCTGGGTGAGGGTCCTGGGCTCACTACCCTATTCTGGCCTCCATAATTAGACGTTAATAGTCGCCGAGGGCCGTGTTGATTGCTTGTGTGAAGAAGCTGCTCAAGGGTTTACTTGAAACTTCAGCCTTCAGTGCAGTGCATCAAACGATCCTGTTTACACAAGTAGGCACTTACGCACGGAAGTTTTCTCCTATGTGTATACAAACAGCACATGTGTGTCTTTGAGGATGCTTCCCATATGTCGCATCCGTAATGGTGCAGCATCTCATGGACCGCTGCCCTCAACTAGGGGACACAGTCCTAAGTGCAGGCGGGAAGCTGTGGATAGAGGGAGTGTGAGGGTGGGGCCTGCCCGCGTGCACGAATGTACCAATGCGCGAGTGAGTGGCAGAGTCAGCGTGGAAGTCTGTGATATGTGTGTTAGGATAGCAGGTTGATAGGGTCAAAGTGGAAGCCTGTGAAGGGTGTGTGTGTGGAGGGTAAGTGAAATGTGAGGGTGTAAGAGTATGCGTGCGGGTGTGTGCCGTGAAAGTGTGAGCATGTGTGCAAACTTGTAGTGCAACCGTGAATGAACACTTGTCAGGTGGAAGCTTCTTCCATCTTTTCTGTGGACCCTTTGCATTGCCAGCGTCATTGCTCTGCCTCTTGGGGCCATTTTTTTTTTTTTTTTAACTGAAGTGAGGGGGAGCTGAGCAGGCCTGTGGTGTGGAGTCGATCTGGTAACTGATGCTGTTAAGTATCCAGGAGGCAAGGAGGAAACGCCGTGTGGATGCTCTGGAGAAAAGGAAGGCAGACTGCACCAGTGGGGTGGAATTGGTAGTGACAGTTCTTTGGGATGCTTAGAATTGTAATTTAAGCCTTATGAATTATTTATTTCTGGAACTTTCCATTCAGTACTTTTGGACTGTGATTGACTGGATAACCAAGCCTTCAGAAAGAAAAAGGTGCAGGAAGAGCTGCCCTGTTGTACTCGATGTGTCTCTAATTTAACTCTGCACTGTGGCTCTGAGATCCATGCATGATTCTTGCTGAAGAGCGCTTCACTGGCCAGTTGTCCTGTGGTTGGTCTGCTCATCTCTTGGTGGATGTTTGGCTTGTTTCCTCTTGAAAAGTTAGGGGCTAAGACTTCACAGTGGAAGGGCTGATAACCAGCAAAGCACAAGCCCCAAGATGGCATTGCTTGATCCCACTCACAGATGGCAGAAGCACATGGAAAGACACCTGGCGTCATTAGTCAGAGGAAGATACAAGCCAAGACCACAGTCCACCTCACACTGCCCTGGGGTGGCTTTGATCAAAGGGGTTAGCAGATAGCAACTGTTGGTAAGGACGCGGAAAAAGTGAGACCCTGGGACATGGTTGGTCGTGGGTAAGATGGTGCTGCTGTCTGAGAAAGCAGTATGGAGGTCTTTGGAAAGTTAAACACAGAACCAGACTCCCTGTGATCCAGCAATTCCACTTGGATCACAATTGGAAATAGGGACTAAGCAAAAACTGCGCACAGTTTATAGCATTGTTCCCAAGATGCTAGAGGTGGAAACAGCCCACCTGTCCCTCTGTGGATGAAGTGGGTAAGCCAGATGTGGTGTGTGCACACATGGAGAGATTGGACCACCTCTGTGTGTTGTAATTGAGTTGAACCTTGAAGCACTCTAAGTGAAAGTAGGCATAGTTAAGACAGTGTGAGTCACGATTCTTGTTTATAAAATGTCAGTACAGGCCGAGTCATAGGATCAGAAACACAGCATCAGTCCCCCGGGCTGGGGAGTGGAAGTAAGTGCCTGATGTTTGGGGCTTCTAGTTTTCTTTTGTTTTTTTAAGTGCTGTGAATTGACTCCCCTCCACTCCCCTGTTCATGCTAGGCAAGCACTTTGACTACATCCCGTCTGAAGCTTTCCTTTGGAGGTAATAAACACATAATAGTTGATGATAGTTGTGTGATATTGTGAATGTATTTCAAGATCCTTTTAAGCCTGGAGGTGGTGCATGCCTTAATCCCAGCACCCAAGAGGCAGAGTCAGGCAGCTCTCTGTGAGTTCTAGGCCAGCCTCATCTACAGAGTGAGTTCTAGGATGGGACAAGTAGGACTGTCTCAAAAAACAAAAACAAAACAAAACCAAAGAAAAACATGGAGGCAGGGAGATTGCTGTGAGCTTGGACACACCACTGCTGCTGAGGCCCATTCCTGAATGAGAGCACTGGGAATTGGAATAGTTGATTGACAGCTCAGGTACTACAAAGTGTCTATAAGGAGGGTAGTGTATACGGTGTGGATACACTGGACAAAGGGATGTGCCCCTGCCCGATCAGCCAGAACAGCATACAGTATAACCTTGATGAGTCATTTGTTCTGGAATTTTCCATTTAGTATTTATAGACTCTGGTTGAAGGTGGGTAACTGAAATTGTGGTAAGCCACAGTTAAAGAGAGAGTTCTATATTGCTTGGTTTAGGATTTGTAGCACTCTTCATGGGGCAAATGTTTTTGTGGACTACAATATCAATTTTTTTCTTCAAAGTTTAGATTTATTAGTGAGGCCATCAGAGCCTGAGGTTTTCTTCTTGGTGAGGCTTTTAATTATGAAATTGATTTCTTACTAAAACTTTTAAGATGGTCTGTTTCTGCTAGGTTGGGTTCTGATAGTTTGATTTATTATGGTAAACACAGTACAGTACAGTCCACCCCGTAAAATGTTCCATCCTGGAAATTTCCATAAATGCTCCTGTGTGGTTGGAAAGAAAATGGCCCCCAAAGGGAGTGGCACTATTAGAAGGTTGGAGGAAATGTGTCACTGTGGAAGCGGACTTGAGGTTTCCTTTGCTCAAGCTACACTGAGTGTGGCATACAGTTCACTTCCTGTTGCCCATGGATCAAGATGTAGGACTCTAGCCCCTCCAGCACCATGTCTGCCTGCACGCTGCCGTGTCCCACCATGATGAGAACAGACTAAACTTCTGAAACTGTAAACCACCCCAATTGAATGTTTTTCTTCATAAAGAACTATGTGGTCATGGTGTCTCTTCACGGCAGAAGAAACCCTAACCAAAATAGCCTGTCATGGAGTCATCGCCTGAGTTCCAGAATTCCATAAGCTGTCTTGGGCATCTTTGAAGTCAGATCACACGAGTGTTGGCAGCCAGGGTTTTTTTCCCAGGGTGTCAGGTGAGCATAACTGACAGTTTGTGGTGTGCAATCTGTCTTTCGTCACTCCTGCACTGACCTTAGCACTGACTAGGCCTATCAGTAAAAAGGACCAGCGGGATGGCTCACTGAGTAAAAGCACTTGCCATGCAAGCTCGATGACCCGAGTTCCATCCCTGGAACCCAAGGGGGAAGGAGAATTGACTCCTGCTCTTCCTTGACCTCCACATGTTCACCATAGCACGCGCACACAGACACAAACACACACAGACACACGTACACATGCAGAAACATACACAGACACATACACTCAGAGATATACAGATAACACACAGACACACACAGATATATAGATACACACAGACATACGCAGACACACATACACACACAGACATAGACATACATACACATGCAGACCCATACACATACACACAGAGATATACAGATACACAGACACATATACACAGAGATATACAGATATACACAGACATACGCAGACACACATACATAGACATATATACACATGCAGACACACACACAGATATACAGATACACACAGACATACACAGACACACATATACACAGAGATATACAGATACACACAGACACATACACACAGACACATACAGATACATACAGACAGAGATATACAGACACTGGCAGACACACAGAGACACATGCATACAGAGATATACAGACACGCAGACACATACACACAGATATAAAGACACACGCAGACACACACAAACACACAGAAATAAATAAATAGGTTTTTTTTTTTTTGTGCTTCCTAGCATTGACTTGTAAAGGTGGGATCAATGCAAGAATAATCCTGTGGTTCATGGTGGCTTTTGTGAGTAACACATCCCATGCTTTTTTGGCCCATTATATGGGGTCCCCAACTCACCTCTTGCACCCTTTACAGCTGAAGGCATTGGAAACAGACACCATAGGAAACTTACTCTTGGGGGGGGGGTGTCTCTCAGCCAAGAAGTAGAGAAACTGAGATTTTGGCTGGGACGTGTGATTTGAGGCCCTGTGTGCAAACATCCATGTGTAGTTGCCAGACACCTTTGTTTTGAGACAGGGTCTCTTGCTGACCATGGGCCATGCCAATTTAGACCAGGTTGACAGCCAGCAAGCCTGAGGGGTCCATCTGGTTCCACCTCCCCAGGGCTGGGTTTATAAGCACTTGCCATGCCCAGCTTTTTACATGGACTCTGGGGGCTGAACTCCGTTGTTTGTGTTCACAAGGTAAACACTTTCCCAAACATCTCCCCAGCCCTCTCAGTTACATTTTATTAAAAAAAAAAATGTTTTCACCCAGTGTTGAAAAACATTGCCTTCACGGGACTTGCGGGCAGGTTCTGCATAGAGTCAGCATGTATACTCTGGGTCCACTGCTCTCAGCATGCGTACACTGGGTACAGTTCTCTGATTTCTCCAGTAACCATGGCCAATCAAGCTCCTTCATCCTCGTTTTCTCCATGTCTGCCTCATCTTTGGGCTCTCAGGTGCCTCAGACACCCGGAGCCTCCAGCAGTGTCTGAGCTTTGCAGACTTGGGCTTGGACCGCACTCCAGAAACTGGGTCACAGCAAAGCAGGCGGAATCGGATCTCTTCTTGTGTTTGAAAACCCAGGGCAGCCAGCGGCTTGGGTTTCAAGTGCGGAATCTGGAGAAATCACCAACTCCCTCCTGCTGCCCCGTGAGCCCCTAGCTTTGTCTGTCGTGTCTGGCAAGGAAAAGATCATCCATCCCCAGGGTGCTGTGAGGCTGGCTTGCTTTCCCCCAGCTGGGCCCAACCAGGGAGGTGGTTAGAGCCAATCTTTAAAGTAGATATCCATCTCGGAAGAGCCAGTGGGGAGCCACAGATTCCCATTTATATACAAGCAACCACTCGTGACTCCGTGAGCTGGCGGGCATGGATTGGATTTCAGCCGGAAGAAACTGTCGTGTAAAATGAGCAGAGTCATTTCTGCCCAGAGCTTGGGAGGCGTGGCACAGACTTCTCACTGTGAAAATGATAGGGACTCAGGCTGGGGAGATAGCTCAGTTAGCAGAAAGACTTGAGTTTGATCCCCAGAACCTACGTTAAAAAAAAAAAAATTCCCTGGAGGAGGTGTGGCTGCAGGTGGCCCTGGGGCTTGCTAGCCAGCCAGCTTAGCCTGATAGAAAAGGCCCTGGTCCCAGGGAGATGCTTTGTTTCAAGAAACAGTCTGAACAATCTGGTCGTTGAGATGGCTCAGCAGGTAAAGTACTTACTACCAAGTCCCGAATTCCATCCCTAGGATCCACATGATGGAAGGAGAGAACCAACTTCCAAAAGATATCCATCCTCTCACTTCTACACGGTGAAACATAAATAAGTTGTAGTATAAATTTATCATTAAAAGATGGATGGAGACTGAGGAATGACACCCAAGGTTGACCTTTAAGCCCCCTCTCTGCCCTGGCGCATGCACACACGCGCGCACGCCCTCGCAAGCACACACACACACACACACACACACACACACACGCACACGAAAATGTTGGGGCACAGAGGACTTGGGTGTATGCGCTCCCCTGTTTCAGGGGGAGCCAACAGAAATTCTCTTTCCGTCTCCAGAGTAAATGCTGATATCACCAGGTTATTTCTGCCTCGGTCTTGTGTCTGGAAGACTCTTCTGAAGCATTTTGTCACACTTACGTTATAGCTGCTAAAGCTGGAGAGAGGTTCTCCGTTCTCCAGCCTGGGGGCTGTGCTCCCTGGTGTCACCCTCACTCCTGCAGTGGACTGAGGACTTCTCTGTTGCTCCAGGACACCGGGCATGACTGCTGCCATACAAGGCATTTCGTAGTGGCTTTTACCGTGGGTCCTGAGTGGAGGGGGAACCGCGTCACAGGTGAGCAGCGATGCTGGGGATCAGGTCTTTCAGGGGCAGAGGGGTGACAGGCGTTTGCTCTTGCATCTGGCTTTTCACATGGCTTCTGGGAGCTGAACTAGGTCCTCAGGCTTGGGCTTCAAGGCCTTTACCAAGAGAGCCGTCTCTCCAGCCCCTTTGCAGTTTGCCACGTAAAAGAAACTGCTTGTTCAGAGCTGCTGTGGGGGGGCAAATTTCATGGTCAAGACCTTGGCCCTGTGGTTGTCCTCTGCCTGCAGAGTCACTGGGTGTGGCCAGTCCTCAGTTCTCCTTTGTATACTTGTCCCAGGGGAACGGCAAGCACCAGGCACAGATCGCCTGCAAGCAGTGATGCTTGCTGATCACTGTGACTGTCAAACTCACGGGAGATGTGGTCCCTGACCTGGGAGGGGTCACGTGATTCTTGCTGATTCCTCAAGCATGATGAAGTTGCCACTGAACCTTTAGGTTCTTGTAGCTTTACGAGCCCCTAAATCTGTATCAGAGTGATGCCTGTCCTGCTTCCTGTCCCGTCTCACCAGGCAAGAGAGAGCCCCTTGCTGCTCTTGCCAAGGACCAGAGTTCTGTTCCTTACACCCCACACTGGGTGGCTCACACCCACCTGTAACTCCAGCTTGTAACTCCAACTCCTTGGAAGACACCCACACTTGATGTGCACGTACTCACACAATACACATAATTAATTAAAAACTAAAAATCAAATCTTAGGAAAAAAAGGAACAGGACAGCAGTAGGAAGTGGAAACTCTTGCTGTTGTCTGCCTCACCCTCTGCTCATCGTCCCATCTCCTCCTCTACACCCAGATGTTTGTAGGATTTACTCCCAGAGTGCAGCCACTATCACTGGGCCAATATTGCTGTGCACGAACACAGCCTGATGTGAGGTAATCAGATCCCAGGTGAGTACTGCCAGCTCCTGGACCCTTCTAATAGCTGGGTTCGTTTGGGCTAGCATCACTATATACAGTTTTGGAGGGTAGGCCTTCCTGTGTAATCCAAACTAGCTTTGAATGCAGAGTCTCCTGTTTCTGCCTCCAGAGCGCTGGGATCACCAGTGTGTGTCACCGTGCCTTACTGTGTATTTCAGATCCTGTGGTGTTGGTCCCAAATGTGTCCGCGGGGCATCTGTCTGTCTGTGTCGTTTAGCTGAGTACACAGAGAGCTTTCTCTCACCTTGCTATCTCATATAAGTTGGGACCCCTAACCCCAAAATCTAAAGTACCCCAACTTCTGAAACTTAGTGTCAGCATGACAGCACAGGCAGAACATTCCACAGAGTGTAAAACCCAAAGATGTGATGGGGTTCAGCTGTGTTGTGGAAGTCACCCTCAGGCTGTGTGCTTAGAGTGCGGTTTTGTGTTAAGATGTGGTTCCAACTTGGTTCCATCCGCAAGATAATCTCATTAAGGACATGCAGTGCTTCACAGTAGAAATACTATCTCAAACTTGAAGCAAGCCCCAAACGTGCACGCGTGTGTGCGTGCGTTTGCATGTCTGCATGTGTGTGTTTGTGTGTGTGTGTGTGTGTGTGTGTGTAAGCCCGAGTCAGCCTCAGTTTTCTCTCCTCATCCACCTTGAGTTTTGAGCTTCACGAGTCTTTGTAGTCCTCTCCCCTAGGGAAAGACCTTTTCAGTCGGTGAGGGTGACCACAAGGCACAGCTGCTGCCACTTAACGTCCATCTCTGGCCTGACCTTGCCCGGTATCTTAGTCTCTTCCTGTTGGGTTAAAATGCTCCAGCAAAAGCAACTTAAAAGAGAATGGGTTTATTTTAGCTCACAGATCAAGGTATAGTTCATTATGGCGATTTGAAAGTCAAGGCGGGAGAGCTTCAGGCAGCTGGTCACACCGTATCCCGAGTCAGAACAGGGAGTGACAACTGCTTGACCGTGGCTTCACTCATTGCCTCCCTCTTATACAGTGCAGGGAATGCCCTCCCCCCTTCCCCCCCCCCCGCCATCCCCATAGAGGTGGTCTTTCCTACCTCAGTTAATGTAATCCAGACATCCCCCACCGTCATGCCCAGAGGTCTGTCTTCTCTGTCTGGTCAAGCTGACAGCACTGTGACCATCTCACTTCAGGGTTCTTGATTCTGGAGCAGTTTCTGCTCTTTCACACAGTGGCCAGTGTGGTGGCGTGGGATGGAGGTGCAAAAGGAGCCTTCGTGACTGAGATCAAAGTAGAGGCAGCGGCTCCCCAGGGAGAGGAAAAGGTGTCACGGTGGGTGGCAGGTGCTGTGATGCCGAGGCTGGGTGGGTGCATGGGGTGTGAACACACGGAAGACCCTCCACAGGCTGCGGGGAAAGTGACTAATTTTGCATCATGCTGCATGTTGTTTTGGCCTGTGTACTGGGACCTCTCTGGACACTGACCTCAAAGGCCGTGTGCTCTTTCCGTTAAGAGTCTCTTGTGACCATTGTGACAGAATATCCCAGCTGAAGGGTTGTAATATTGGTTTTTGCTTTTCCTAGTTCGGCAGGCAAGGGCAAGGTGTGAGCAGGGCAGCCAGGTGTCCTGTGTGCCATTGTCGTGTGGCCTCAGACAGCACTGGCTGATGAGTAAGTCACTGCAGTCTGTTCCTTGTCACGTGGCCACCTCTGCTCTGTCTCTTTTTGTGTATAATAAGGATACTTGTCTGGCCCTAAGAGACCATTTAAGATCTTTGCAAACTGAGGAGCATCTGCAAAGACCCTTTGGACAAGTAAAGTCACACCCATGTGGCGCGGTGAGCCTGTCCTCCTCCTGCAGCAGGAGAAAAGGCGAGTGGCTCACTCGCTGGGACTGGATGTAAGGTGAGTGACCTGGGAGGTGGGGACAGGGGCTTGGCACAGGCGCTGGCGGGCAGTCACCCACCCTGGGATTCCTTCCAGTGGAGCTTTATCTGCAGGAAAATGGAAACCACAGCTCCTCTTGCACGAGTGGGAAACTGTGGAAACAAAAGAATGGCGGAGCCTCGAAGTTGGGGGAAACAGGAAGGGAGTCTTCTGTCTGCTGGGTCAGCTCCTCTCGCCGTCGAGGGGGTCTCTGCAGAAGTCCTCGTGGAATTGCCAGTGTGAACAGGAAGCCAGGGGTGCTGACTCACTTTTCCTTTATTTTAATGGCCTTTTTATTGTTTCGAAAAGGGAGAAAGAAAGCAAAGAGTTTCCTCCCCGATCTGGGTCCTTGCCATTAACAGCTTGCTTTTCTGACATTTTTCCCCTTTTGCTACCGTTCTCAGGCATGAGCGTGTGCTCCGGATGCACGCGTGCACACACACACATCCCCGGCCAACCCTCTGGTCAAAGTGTAGTCGTTTCTGCTCTCTTTGCTCACTGCTATGCTGTAGATGTGCGTGTTCTGTGCCATGCTGGGCAGCTGCATCCAGTCCTCGGAGAGCCACGGGCTCCTGTGTTGCATGCACCCCGCATCTGTTGGCTCTTGATGGGGGTGTCTATCCAATCTGCTACCTCCTTGACTTTTTCTTGGTGCGTTTTGCTTTTTAGGCATTGCTCAGCTTGGGTGGCTGCCCGCATGATATGGAGTGGCTCCTGAGAGTGGTAGAGCCCCCTAAGGTGGCTTCTGTGGTGTGTGTGGGGCATTCTTGGGCCTGCCTGTTTGTGAGCATGAGTATGCATGTGTGTGCATCCCTATGTGCATGTGTATGCATGTGGGTGCCTGCTTCCGTGTGTGTGAACATGTGCACATGTTTGTGGGCCAGTGTGTGCATGTGCATGCGAGTATGTGGGTATCCATGTGAACACCAGTTTGCACATGTCCACCCTTGTATGTGAATGCATGTGGGTGCACAGAAGGCTGAAGTCTGCATTCTGGAAGCTTTCCCATATTTAACAGACTGTTGGGAGGCTCCCAGAAGTCATTTTCTAGAAGTCTGTTGTTGGCCTGGAGCTAAAATCCACCCTCCCTGTTCTCTGGAGCCACTGGCCTATCTAGAGTGATGGAGGATGCAGGAGCATTCCGCAGGATACCACAGACTGATGTGAGCTTCTCTTGGATCAGCTATTCAGCTCTCTCATCCCTGGTTACATTGGCTGAGTGTCCGGCCAGATGCGGTGGATGTAGATTGCTCCCAACCATTTCCTCTCCTGCGGGACTGTCCTCTCTGCTCATGGGGACTTCCCTATATAGTCAAGTTCTGCTCTAACGTGGGCCCACAGTCTTGGAGGCCTGGGCCCTGGACCTGGGTAGGCCTTAGGGGACAGGTGAATGTCCTGCCTCCGTCATGTAGGGAGCTTGCTCCGGGTGAACAAGAAGAGGGAATTGGCCTGTCCCAGGAGCAGACAGAGCTCCACATTCATCTTGTAAGTCACCAGACCACTAAGGCATGGACGAAGGTTGCTGTCTGCTGCCGGGGTCACCTTTTGGAATCCTGTAGGCTGAGCCTCACACTTCGACTGTTTGCTTCGCTGGGACAGTCTCTTCATCCCTGTCACTTTAGCCTCATGTTTAGGGGCCCACAACTGCTTCCAGTAACGAGTAACTCCTTCTGTGCCGCTTTAAGGGACATTTGGTCCTTCCCCAGATGCGGCTTTGTTTTCCTGACCCCATGCTACAGCTTCAAGGCCCCAGGAGCATACATCAGAAAGCCACTGAACTTGGCTATTTTGTTTCCTTTTTCTGGGGAAAATGTTTATGTAGGTTGCGGTTCTTCCTCCCTCTTGGGAGCTGCTGAAGTTCGCCTCCCTGCTCCCTGGCATGCTGGTATCTGACCTTTGTACTGGATGGTTCATCCAACCATAAGTAATCCCTTCTGAACAGAGAGAGCCTGGTGTGCTGGCATCTGCAGAGGCTTGGAGAGGAGCTGCCAGGAGAACAGCGGGGCTGGGAGCAGAGTGGTGCGTGGAGGGTGCCAGGACTGACTGGTGGGGGAGGGGCTCTGCCTTCTTTCCCAGCAGGCCTGGCTCAGGGGAAGAGTAGTTAGCTGATAATGAATGAGCCAACGAGTGGGTGGAGCCAGCTGTGAGGGCTGGCCGCGGAGGGCCCTGTGTTATCAGAGTGGAGAGGGGGCTCCTGGGCCCCAGTAGCAGGGCTGTGAACAGGTGGCTCACAGCACCAGGCTTTTGCTCATAGACTGGAGTCAGTGTGTGTCCCCATGTCCTTCCCGAGCCAGGCTCACAGACAGTGTCACAAGAACCTTGGGGTCTAGAAGGCCTGTCTTCCTCAGGCATCTTAGGGTACAGGCCTTATGGTTGCCTGCTTCCCAGTCTCTGGGGTTTCCTGCCAAGCCTCAATTTAGCTGTTTCTAGGAAGCCAGGTCTTTCCGGGTAGCCTGGGGTTGAGGTTTGTGGCTAGCCTGAAGTTCTGAGAAGCTGGCGGGACCATTGGGGACATCCTGCATCTTATCCAAGGATTTCTGTGGGTGCACCTAGTGACAGTGGGGTGTTAGTGTGACAGAATCAGTCACTGCCCACAGTACGCCACCCTCAGGTCCTGAAGCAAGGGCTACCGTTTTGGACCTGCTGACTGGTCCTTTGAACTGCAGGACCCCACCTTTGACTCGCAACCAGAATTCCCAGCTTTAACCCAGGCTTAGCTTCTCACTGGGGGAAGATTAATTTACCCACAAGCATGGACAATCCCATCCTACCATTGTCAAGGGTCAGGAGAGGCCCTAGAGCCATGACTTGACCATATACATGGCTGAGCCTTTGCTCTAGGAATCGTCCAACTCAAAGATACCAAGTGTGGCCACTTAAGGAAGCCGTGTAGGGTTTCTGAAGCTCCTTGGCTTCCATGGACAGCTTGAGTGTGTCTGATCTTGAAAAAAGAAAAGCTGTTTGAAATGTGGTTTATGGAGCTCATTTACTAGATTGTTCCATTCCTGTCTAGAGAGGAAGATGGCTGGTGACCAGGGCCATGGAAGAACAGGTCTGTTTATGTTTATGCGTCCTGTGTAATCTCGCAGATGCTCTTGTTTGGATTAAGATGCAAGTGATTTCCTAACCCAACCTCAGACACTCATCTGAAGTGAAGGTTCTTCAGGCTGACGTGCCTGCCAGTGCAGAGTGGCGATGCTTAAGGCTGAGTTAATCCCCAAGGTTTATTGGTTCCAGGTGTCTAGAAGCTGCACTTTGCAGCTGGACTTTGTTGAAGTGAGCTTTCTTAGCAATGGGGGTGGGAGGAAGGAAGCGACTTGTGTATAGGACCTGATGCCCATGTATCAATAGTGTGGCTGGAGCCATTGGGACAGAGGCCATCTTCCCATCCCTGTGAAGTCATAAGAAATCACTGTGGGTTTAAGGACCTGTCTTTTGTCTCTCTTCTCTGGGCGGTTCCCCGAATGACCTGAGTGAGAGGATCCGGATCTGGCTTCTTCCTCCTCCTCCTCCTCCTCCTCCTCCTCCTCCTCCTCCTTCTCCTCCATGTGTGTATATCTGTGTATGTTGTGTATGTGTGTATATGTGTGTGTTTATGTGCATGTGTGTGTGTGTTTATGTGCGTGCGCGCGTGCATGTGGAAGCCTGAGGTTGATTGAGGCATCATTCTGGGTTGCTCTTCCACCTTCCTTGTTGAGGCAAGGTCTTTCAACCAGACTCTTGTTTCTGGGGATCCCATCTCTGCCTTCTGAAGCTGGAATTACGAGTGGGCTTCCATGCCCACCCAGAATTTACATGGCTCTGGGATCCAAACTCCAGGCTTCATGCATATACGGCAAGCTTTAGTCTCCTCTGTTGGCCCTTGGGTCTGCCTTGTGTAACCAGAAGGTGGGCTTATGCTCTCTGTGTTCATTTCTTTATAAGATCACGGTCAGCTCAAGATGGATTACCGTTGGCCCCACTTCCTGCAGGGCATGTGGGGAAGAGTCCACTGGTGGGTGGCCGAACCCATGGCAGTACTGAACTGTATACATACAGACCTACAGCAGAGTTTAAGTTAGGCACAGTAAGAGTTGAACAGCAAGCTTGTCTGGGGTGCACATCTCCAGTGCCAGCTACCACGGAGGATGAGAGGGGAGGATTGTGGTTCCGGGGCCTGCCTAGGCAACTTGATGACTCTCTATAAAAATGAAAAAGGGCTCTGATACGGGTGCATGTGTGCTACACTAGCTCACACTCTCTCTTAGACACACACACACGTGTGCACACACTCACGGAAAAATCTCACTCTACCGTAGATCTGAGCAATCTCAGTCTGTCTTATTTCTTTCCTTTGGTTGAAAACACGCAGCCTTTCTCTTAAAAGAAGCACTTCCTGGGGCTTCTCTTTGCAGATCCAAATCCCCACAGCCCCCTCCTCTTGTGCGCTAGGGTCATTAGTAAATCAGATAAAGGTTACTGGAATTCAAGCCCTGTGCCGCTGAGGCAGCCAGCCTGATGACCGAGACAGCTGTTGAGTGACGCATGCGTGGATAACATCCCCGCGGTGGATACACTGGGCAAGAGGATGGCTTAGCCCATCAGGATGGGGCAAGGTCACGAAAGACTTCGCTCATGCTGCAAAGAGCAGCATGCAGTTACAAACTTAGAACAAGTCCTGTGGATATTTTTGGACCATGATTGATCGTAGGTAACTGAAACTGGAAGATTAAGCTTTGGGTGACAGGGCTATTGTGTGGCCAAGAATGTGAGCTGCACACCCAGGCCCAGAATGTGTTCTGTTACACTCTTGGTTGCCTTTTGCTCTGGAAAGTAAAGGATATGATTTCTTGAAATTCTAAAGGAGTAGATGGGTTGTCCTGAGGTCTCCATTTCATCAGTAATTACAGGATTCAAAAATCTGCAAGTCTGGGAATCTGAGTTCAATTCTCAGAACCCACACATCTGTAATCCCAGCACTTCTATGACAAGATGGACCGTGGAGACAAGGGAATTGCTGGCAAGCTGCTTGGAGTTACATAGTGGGAGAGGAACAACTGAAGAGGCTCTGCCCCAAGAGGTAAAGGGGGAGACCTCCTCGTGGCAGCTGTGGTAGGTGTGTGTCCCCCTCGATAATGCATAAGCTAATACTGCGGAGCCATAGAGGGTGATACCTGATGCTGACCTGTGTCTCCACACGTGTGCATATGGGCATGAGTACACACATAGACAGGGGCATGTACCACACACACACACACACACACACACACAAATGTTTTCATTAGAAAAGATCCATTTGTAATGTAAGATTTTATTAGTTTATTTATATAAATTTATTTCCAAGGGCACTAATTTGTTTTGTCCTAGTGATATTCACAGCACCAAAAATAAATAAAATTTTAAGACATGTCAATCAAATAAGTGCAGTCATCTTGTTCTTGTTCGTTGTTTTCCTTTCTTTTTGAGATGATTAAGCAGGACTTGATTGTTTTGCTCTCAAGCCAGTGTCAGCCTTGTCGTTTTTCTCCCTATTTCTAGAAGAGGTGATATAGACTGCTGTTAGTTCCTTCTTTCTTTTATGTTAGATAGACGTTTTCAGTGTCTGTTTCTGAGGGTTTTAGTTATGTTCAATTTCCTTCATGTTTACGGTGTTGATGAGACTGTATCTTGGGTGAGTTTGGGTTGTTTGTAGGTATTAAAGAATTGGGTGTGTTCTCCCAAGCCAGGCATTTCTTGTTTATAGCGCTGGCGTCTGTGGGTTCTGTGGCGGTGACTCCTCTTTTGGCTGACGGTGAGCACTGCGCAGTTGTTCACACATTGTAGACTCGATCTAGTGCAGTTATCACTTGCCTCATGCCCAGGGGCCCATCTCCTTGGTCTCCTCAGGGACTCAGTGGTGTGTGCTAGGACGAACACCAAGGCTCTGCAGCCCTGGTGGCAGGTGGTGCTAGGACTAACCAATTAATGCACTGTACCCCAGTGACCTGTGTGTCTTCATTGTCTCCAGAAGGGCCAGCCTGCTACCTGGAAGCAGTCCCCCAGGGGACTTCATATACAGCAAGAGGAAATTTGTAGGCGAGAATGAGGATGAGATGGTCCCTCCTCTGTGAGCACTCTCCAGGTGACCGTTCCAACATACAGACTCATTTATGCTTTGTCTCTTCCACAAAGGCTGCTTGTTAGCTGCTCAGAAGCCCAGACAAGCCTGCCAAGCGGAGTGAGGCAGGAGAGGAAGTCGGAGAATCGTAGGGCTGGGGCTTAGACTCTGAGTCAAACTGAAAAAGAAAAGTCAAAACTGCTTACAGAAATAGTGCTTGCCCTCCTATGGACATCTCAAACGAGGATATTAAAAACAGCAAGAGGGGCTCGGGGTGTGGCTCAGGTGGTAGTGTTGGGTTTAATCCCCAGCACTGTGTGGAATGGGTGTGTGGTGCACACCTGTCTGTCATCCCAGTACTCTGGAGGTGAAGGCCTGAAGACTGAAGTTCACAGTCACCTTCCACTGTGTAGTGAGTGTGAGAACATTCTGTCTTAAACCACGACGACAAAACAAGCAGCAGCTGTACTTCCTCAGAAAGCTTGCAGCCTTGCATGTGCCCGTGTCAGCACGCTTCTGTCACTCTGCACATAAGCAGCACACATGACAGTTTTATTCACAAAAGAAAATCCTTGACGTTTCTGGAATAAGTAAACTAGCTCATACACTTAACGTTTGAAACTTAGCGTAGGAACTAGAGCGATGGCTCAGTAGTTAAGAGCACTGGCTGTTTTTTCAGAGGACCCAAGTTCTATTCCCAACACCCACATGGTTCACAACTTTCTGTAACTCCAGTTCCAGGGGATCCAGTGCCCTCTTCTGGCCTTCCCAGGTACTAGGCTTGCACATGGCATACACACACACACACACACACACACACACACACACACACACACACACACACACAAAGTAATAAAATAATTTTTAAAAATCTAGCTTAAACTTCAAACCTTGTTGTAAGTTATATTCTTTGAGCAGTGCAACTTAGCTACGAAATTGGTGTATATGTGTTGTATGCATATATACACCACACACATACACACACACACGCACACACACACACACATATATATGTATATATATATTATGTCTAGACATTGTAAAGATACTTGTGTGGCTCCAAGTACCAGCTCAACTCTGGCTCATATGCTATGCCTTATCTCTAGTTAATACATTTGTGGACTCTCTTAACGTATGACTCACCCTGAGATTCTTTTTTGTGGTGTTAGTCCAGGAGGTCCCGAGGGTGAGCCTCAGGCTCCTCAGGCAGCCCAGCCTGTGTCTCCACCGCACCACTGTCTTTTGTTTCTGCTGGGTGAAGATGATCGACTGTGTCCTTCCCTTCTGAAGGGCACATTGTTCCCATTTGCCTTGTTTGGATGATGGAAGCTGTAGATTGTGGTTCTTACCCTGTCCTGATATATTGGAGCATCTTAGGTGAGGGAAAAGGTTCCTCCCTACCCCCTTTTTAGTAATTCCTCAGGCAAGTCATTTTGCTTCATTTAATTAGACAAATCTGTGTCATGCTGGGCTTTCGAATGCGAGAATGACTCTTAAGGAATAAAAAGAGAGAAGGTTGGGGCTAGAAAGACGGCTCCATGATTAAGTGCACTGGCTGCTCTTGCAGAGGGCTGGGGTTAGGTTTCCAGCACCCACATGGCAGTTCCCAGGGATCCGATTCCTCGTGACCACTATGGACTCCTGCATGCACATAGTGCACAGACATGTGCATAAAATAATTATCTTTAAGAGAGAGAGAAAGGAAGTTTTTGAAAATGGAGAGGGCTTAGAAGTCCCCAGCACAAAAGGACACATGGGACTGTGAGGACCCCAGGCTATGACAGGGCACCGAATGGAAGTAATGCTGGGTTATGGGACAAGCAGGCCAAACACAGTGGCTGTCCTGGCCTGTGTTGTACCAAGAGTGGTCTCTGTAGCTGCTGTGCTTTGCTGTTCAGTCTCGGGCTGTCATTGGCCTTCCGCAGCTGTCTGCTGCCCCTTCAAATTGTGGCTTTGCAGGTGTGTGACATGGCGTCCACCTGCTGACAGCTCACGCCTGCTAGAAGACTAACCTCCACTGTGATCGCGTCTAGAGGAGGTTCTCTAAGGACCCTGCCTTCCCTCCTTTCATAAGGAACCCGTGGTTTTTGTTTGTGGGAACAGAATCCAGAGTAGTCCCAAAACGTAGCCATGTATACAGATATATCGTGTACGGACATTTTATGTTAAAATAGCGGTGGCCCAGACTCTGAAGAGATGTCTGAGTTACTGGTTAAAGATCTTGCTGTGTCAGTGTGAGAACCTGGGTTTGGATCCCCAGGACCCAAGGAATACCCATTGAGCTGGTGGCTTCACTGCTCTACCCATGGAAGGTAGAGATGGGAGATCCACACAGCAAGCTGCCTAGGGAGTGCTGTATTGATGAGTTCTGGGTTTGATTGAGAGGCCTTGCCTCCGTGAGAGTGATTGAGGATGATTTCCAACCTAAACCTTTGGCTTCCACATGCAAAGCACACACACACACACACACACACACACACACACACACACACACACACGGAAAACGAAGGAGTAAAGGACATGAAAGTCAGTATCTCCACCGGGTGACTTGCACCAGTGTGCACAGTCATCCATCTGTATCTGAGGGGATGAAATGGGTCCTAGAACCATCCACAGAACTCAAAGATGCACCTATCTTTTCATAGGATGGTGTGTGTGGTGCTTACACACAACGATCAGCATCCGTCTTTCATACGATGGTGTGTGTGCTGCTTACACACAACAATCAGCATCCGTCCATACACCAGTCCCCTGAACTCCTCACCATTCCGAGATCATCTATGCGCCGCGTCACTGGGAGTATGGAAGGAGAAGATGACAAGGGGCAAAGACTGTGTCTGTAGAGCTTCAGTTTCTGAACATTTGTGGAACCCATGTGTGAAGAGGTCTACGTGAGTGTGAACTGTAGGCTGAGCCATCTAGTAGATAGCACATTGCTTCTTGTCTTTCTGGGTTCTGGGCTATCTCTGAGTCACCTTGATTCTGCAGAGTTGGGCAGTTAGGGTATGGTGATGCTAGAGCAGGGTGTGGTACTGGGGACGTGTACTTGGTTCTCCCCATGGTAGCCAGGAAGGAGGCAGAGGTGGTGCTGTTCTAAATGCTGCTGGGGTTCCGCTTATGGAAACTTCAGCCCCCGCAACCCGGGGAACCCCAGCTAACCTTCATGTGCAGGCTAAGAGCTGGGAAGATTAATTCACTTTCCATCCAGGAGTCTGGTGACCTTTTTATATTCTGCTCTGACGGCTTGTAAAAGAGTAACAAAGCCCTTCTAGGGCCTGTCCCCTGGAGCTTTGGACTTCAAAACCTCAGGTTATACAGTTACAGGAGTGCTTGGAAGGGAGCTACATCCTCCTAGAAGGTTCTGTAACCCATGTCTACTTCACATTTGTGCTCAGGATGTGACTGCACATGTGGATGCCCGGCCCTCATGCTCACCATGTTTACGGGCATTGCATGGTGGGTCCTGACGGCAGACAAAGAGGGCAGTGGGAGGGGCTTTGGGGATGTCCATGCTGACAAGACATCTCAAGCACAACTGGTGCTGCCAGGTTGGGTCCTACCTTACTAGCACATTCTCTGGGCAGTGGTGACCCTCACTGAGGTACTGAGTGGGCTCACGGGTACTTGCATACCTGGGAGGCCTTACTGTGCATGTGCTCGCGTGATCTTTCGCGTGTTGGTGTGTCTGAACATTTGCACATCTCTAGCAGAAGCTGTTATAGGTGTGATGCCAGGGCGTCAGCCTAGGACTTCCTGCAGCCCTGTGGTAGCTCGGGGAAGGGAAGGCCCTGGGTGGCCCTGACCTGTTTCCTCACCCCAGGCCTTTAGAGTTGTTTTGTCAGCCCTAAAGAGAATCTAGATGGGTAGAAATGAAAATAAACTCGTTATCAGTGAGGTGAACTCAGCTGATTTTCCTAGTTTTTGTTGTTTGGATTAGGAAGTGTGTGTTTGTGCACGCGCACACACTGACATGTGCAAGTACACGTGTGCCTGTGCACATAAAGGGCAGACCAGAACCATGACTTACTCTTCAGGTGTCTCCTACCTTTTTTAAAGGCCTCTCAGTGGCCTGCTCTTGCTGGTTCATCAGTGAGACGGCAGGGTTCTCCTGACTCTGGCCGTCCCTCCAGTGCTGGCTTTAAAAGCATGCGTGACTAGCCCGGCTTTTTTCACATGGGTTCTGGGGGATTGGACTCAGGTCCTCAAGCTTGCAAGACAAGCGCTTTACCAGCTGAGCCATCTCCTCCACCCCTGAATCAGGAAGTGGTTTTGAACTTCCTGTTCACCCACTGGCACATGTCCCTGATGCTGTGACACAGGCCGGGGAGCCACACAGCTGTATGGAGCACTGTTAAAAGTCAGGCTCGTGACCTCCTAGAAGAGCTCCACTCTGGTGTGATTCTCAGGTCTTTGGTTCTTGCTGTCATGGGCCTGGTTGGTTCCTCCCTTCTGTTTTCCCTGCGCACCCACTTCCTCTGCCTCCCCAGAAATGCAGGGGCCACTCGTAACTGTCCCTTCATTCATAGATTCCCCCAAACTATCCCCTGTACCTCCAGAACCCCAGTATCGTGTTCCCTCTTTTTTCTAGCCTCAGGCTTTGGAATAAGTAATGTTTAAGTGGATGTGAGATCGAGGGGCTCCTGACTGTGGGCAGAACCGTAAGTCAGAGACCACTGACGCCAACACAGACATCTGTGGATGTACAAATGGCTCCTGCATAGTGGAGAGGCAACCGATGCCCTCCCGCGGGAAGAGCCTATCTGTGTCCATCGGGGAATTCATCCCAACATCCCTTGACTTCCTATAGCTTTTTGTTGTTGAGATGAAATTCATATAAAGGGATGATGTACAGAGACATTCTGGCACCGTGTTCTGTAGCTTGGGAATTATTGAAGCCCCAGAACTTCCCCTCCTAACCAAACTGGTTTAATGAACTGCTAGAAAGAGTTACTACACTTCATCTCAGCCTTCTGGAATTTGTTTAGTAGTTCCCTTGTCATTCAGGAAATAGTTTGGCTCCAGGACCATCTTGTGATACTTATGATGTCTAGGACACCCCAGTTTTCACCACTAAGCTATTCTGCCAGGGGTGAATAAAACCTATTGGAAATTTATTCTGGCACTCTTGGTATGACGGCAAGCTATTCTCAAGGGTGTAAGATCATTCTTGCCTCTGCTTAGTTGTATGATAGTATTGCTATATAAAACCTTTTGGGGACTGGGGGCCCCAGTATTTTTTGATTTGTACAAATTCAAATAAAAAAAAAAAACAAGGCTCTGAAGTATGAAGCTTGGCGGCAGATGGCTTGGCGTGCTGAAGAGACCGGGAATCATCTCCTGCATTGTAAGGAAGGTAAACAAAAACCAAAACCAAACAGAGGCTTAGTAAGCAGTCGGAGAGGGTGGAGGTCCTGAAGGGGTGTAGGCTCTGCAGGGAAGAGCCAGGCGTAGGTAGGGATGAACGTGTACCGGGTGTAGCTTGAGAACCATGGGCTCTAACAGCGGAGGGAAACTGGTCCAAGGTTTGGTCCCCAGGGTCTGTTGTGACTGACTGCTCACCTGGGATACCAAGCCAGACCTGGAGGCCTGTGCGTGGCCTTGTCTGTTTAGACTGGCGCCATGAATCTGAGTGTCAGGAAGGGGTTTCCTTGCAGTGGTCTTTCTAGAACCCAGCATAGGGTCCTGCCTGTCACTGACATTGTTCTGCAGGCACTCGGGCGCTCAGGTGACATCAGCGTGGTCACACTTGTCACTTTGTGTTCTTTAGACTCATGTACAGTGTTGGAGGCTTATTGGCCTAAACTGTCCATTCGCCCAGATGGTCCTGATACACTTTGCCAGATGTCCCTACTAGGGGATCCCGTCCCTGCTTCTAGGGGTAACCTCTGAGCTGGCCAGCAACCAAGAGTGTCTTGCCAGAGAGAGTGCTTCAAGCCACAGGAGGCTGGGGATGGAGCACCCATGGGTGCCAGGGCCTCTTGGGGGTATTAGTAGCAGGGACTCCCCATTGACACTCTTGAGCTGCTAATAGTATCTCTCTCCTGGAATTACCTTCTTCGTTTTGGTTCTGCATCTTCTCATAGCGTGTTGGGACCACTTGGATGCAGGCTGATCCCTGTAAGAAACAGTGGAGTTGCTGAATTTTCCCATGCTGGTCCCTGAAAGAGCAGCTTCCAGCTGTGGCCCCAGAGGCCTTCAGCAGCACAAGCCTGGAGTCCATTAGGAATGCACTTTCCTGTGCTCCCCTCTGCGCTGCAGGACCACTGGGGCCCAAGGGTCTGGTTTTCATTCATCCATGGCAGTATTCCCATGTCAAAACCACTGACTGAGGCTCCTTGAAGAGGCAGTGGCTAAGAATGCATATCTCAGAGTTGGTGGGTGAGTGGGTAGGGCTTCTGGGAGAAGGAGAAAGGCCTCTTCCAGCATATATGGGTGTGTGCATTTGGAGCATGTGTGTGTGTGTGTGTGTGTGTATGTGTGTATGTATGTATACGTGTGTGTGTGTGTATACGTGTGTGTGTGTGTATGTATACGTGTGTGTGTGTGTGTGTGTGCTCTCATTTAGAGGACTGTGGCATGTGTCTACTGGAGTATGCAAGGTCACTAGCAGAGAAGGACCAAGTTGTCTTGACTCCCAGATCTAACCCATAGTGTGAGAACCGTGACTGTCTCCTGACACTCGTTCACACACTCGAGTGAGGCACATCTGAAAGCCAGAGCCACAGTCCCATTCTGGCCATCTCTGTCCAGCCCTGTTCTGCCTTGGGCCATTCCAGGTCCACACAGGGTGATGGCTTCTTCCTTACAGCTGTCTAGCATTCGGATATTTGGACAAACTGTAACTCACTCTCTGATCACCTGCTGGTGGTCCTTGAGGCTGTTTCCATGGCTTTGCTGCACTGCCGAGAATGTCCTTTGACACATCTTTGTGTCTTGGTCCCTTTTCTGTTGCTCTAATTGGGCCATTTATAAAGCAGGGAACTTTATCCAGCTTACAGTTTGAAGTTATGATGTCCAGGGGCAGGGTGCTAGTGTCTGTCTAGCACCTTCTGATGCAGGGTATCATGGTAAGGGCATCACTCAGTGAGACAGACCGCATGTCAGCATGGGTTTCTTCCTCTTCTTTAAAGCCACTAATGTCACCATGGAGGCCATACCCTCATGACCTCATCGTAATACCTTGCAAAAGCCACATCTCCAAATGCCAGTGATGTAGGAGTATAGAAATGGAGTTTCGCCCTCTTCCTAATGGCACAGTGGCAACCAGATTTCAACCCATGGATTTGGCAGGCCCTCTTCCAACAGCAGCTGGATGGATGTCAGGAAATTTCCAACATCAGGCCAGGCGGCTGTTGTTTCTTGTCCCTGCTGGGTTGGGAGTTCCCTGAACCATCCCCATCACTGGCTGGGTCACTTAGCTCCCACCTGGAAGAGGCAATGACATCTTGTTTACTCTTTGTGTAGTTAATGATACCAAACCTCCACCATCTCTGATTTGTCCTCTGCAGTTTCCTGCTCTGGTTGGGGACACTGGGGCTCTCAGGAGCCCCTAGGGAAGGTGGCCCTAGCATTTTCTGCCTGCTGTTTTTATACCCCCTTTTTGTGTGTTACATAGTCCATCCCTTTCTGCTTTGCTTATTTAAAAAAAAAAAAACAAACCAAAACACCCATCAATTCTGGTATTCTGGTTTCTTCTCTATCTTCTCTTTAAAATGGTTGACTGTGTGCTAACACTGATATTTCTTAGTGTTTAGTTCTAGTTCAGGGGCTGGATTGAAAGGGTTGTGCTAAAATGTCAGTCTTTTAAAAAGCTTTGAAGACGTTTGTGTGTGTTCTGTGTGCACGACAGCGCACGCGTGGCAGTCAGAGGACAGCTTGTGAGAGTCAGTTCTCTTTCCGTTGTGTGGGTACCAGGAATCAAACTCAGATCGTCGTGTGTGGGGGCCAGCGCTTTACCTACCAAGCCATCTCATTTGCTCTGAAGTGTGTCATGTTTTATGATGACTGGATTATCTCTCCCCGCCCATGATCTCCTGCCCTCCTCCACACACCAGTTTTTAGTTTGTGCTGCAGAGACTGCTGCTCTGGCTCCTGGCTAGCAGAGAAGGAATAAGTCAGGGAGAGGCAGACACCGCCTCCAGCCTCCCTGCTCCTGTGGGGCTTGTCCTTCGCGCTCACCTGGCGGGAGTGCTGCTCTCCCTGACAGACTCCTCTCTTGGGCAGTGTTCTTGAAGAGTCTCGTGTATGTCTGTGACTGTGTGTCTGTGACTGTATGTGTGTGCATGTATGTGTGTGTGTGTGTGTGTCTGTCTGTCTGTGTTGTATGTGTTCTGTCTGGCTAACTAGCTGACTCACTTTGGTTCTGCTAAGATACCTCCTTTTCCAATTCTTGTTTCAGATTCTGTTAACACCACTGGAACACAGCCAGGTTCTGAATGCCGACATGTCTGACAATCCTGGTCCCTAGGTGAGTAACAAAACCCACCTGCCAAGGAAGTGTCCCCTTGGGAGGTGACCCCATGAGTCAGCAGTTGGTTCTGTTACATACATGAAAACTGAGGCGTTCCTGCCAAAGGGGTCACTGTCTGGATGAGGCATTGAAGGCCCCGTGTGGATGGAGGGGGACAGGCTGCCAGCAAGGGACTCTGGGAGAAACCCATTTGGATGATGGATTTCTCACTTTTCCTGTTGTGACATAATACTGAACCAAAGTGGCATAAGGGTTTGTTTGGCTCAGTTTAAGGATAGACTATTATGTCAGGTAAGGAGTGGCGCGGGTGCTTGAGGCAGCCAGGTTTCATCCGCAGTCTGGAAGCAGAGGGAATCATGGGCTGGTGCTAACCTTTCTTTCTTTTTGTTCAGTCTGGTGCCCCAGCCCTAGCATAACAACCCACATTTAGGGCAGGTCTTCCGCCCTCAGTTAAAGCTCTCTGGAAACACCCTCACAGTCACGTGTGTTCCTGTGTGACTCCAAATCCAGTCAGTTGACAAAGAAGATTCACCTGGGTCAGCACCAACTTCCGACTTTCAGCAAGACAGGAGGGAGCTTTGGTTGAGTCCTGGCATGGCTTACCCTTACTCCTCCCTCTAAAAAAATCCCCTGGGGATTTTGTGTTCAGGAGTAAGCACCCAGTCTTTGAAGGTGGCCTGCCTCCCTCCCTCGGGAGCTTCAAGAGCTGCTGGCCCTGCCTCTTTTCTGCCCTCCCAACCACTGCTTGATGCTGGGGTGGGGAAGTCTGTGGAGGTGGGAGCTCACCTGCGGGCTGGGGGGTGATGTGCCAGCTCTTTGTGGTCACTACCCTTGTGTGTTCGGGGTGGTGAACAGAAGAGGCTTTCTGGGTTTGCCTAGGACTCAGAGAACCTGGTATGCATGAACCCTGCTGCACATGCTTGTGTGGTAGTGATGCCAACCTGTCTCAGCAGCTTCAGCAGGGAGTTGGTACCTTTTCGTCACAGGTGATGGTCAGGCACAGTGTGGTGAAGGTAAAGTATCTAGCCATTTTCTCAGGGGCATCTCCAGCCTTGTCTCTAACCTCCAACCACCGTAACGGCACCCACCTCCCAGTGCTGCTTGGCCTTATTGTGCCAACCTCATCCCAATCCCCCAAGCGCCTGCCACTTCCAGAACTGAAGGGAGAGGCAGCCACAAGGACCCCATACCTTCCACGGCTGGCCAGAGTTTCTGACTAAAGGTGTGTGAACACACCTGCATTTAGTAGGCTTTCCAGACACGGCTTTTGCCATCCTAGCCTTCCCAGCTCAAGGGTCAGAGTCCTCGCTGCAAGCCCAGTTGGTTGGCCGGCTGTGAGTACAGCACTCTAGCTGGCGGCTCAGAGATTTTCCAAGCCTCGGCTTTCACATCACTGATACAGTAGTCCCCTTATCTGCGGTTTCACTGTGTGCATGTTTTGTCCCCTGAAATCAACAAGGAGGGAGAGCAGTGCTGGAAGCATTCGGAGAGCAAGAGGAGCGGGCTCACACTTGTACAGCTCTCTGCTCTTCAGTCCCCTTGCTAGCTGCTCTTGAGACCTCGCTGTGTCTAATTTTAAAAAGAAACTCTGCCCGAGGTTTCTGTGTCCCTGAAAAAGCCTGGTGCATGCTCCACAGTGTCAGTCACCCAGCGAGTGACAAGTCACCAGTCTTGGAGGGTGGCGTTGTCTCTCCCCCACCCCCAGGATAAGGGGAACACAGTAGTTTGCATATAAAAGGCTGCCTAGAAAGGAAATACTTAGGAATATTAAGCTGTATATTGTAGGATTTGCATTGAGGTGGAAACTATAATAACTTTTCAGGATCTTTCCCAGTGTGAAGTGGCCCATACAAGCAGCTTTGCCTTTGGTGGGTCCTCTGAGTGGGGACAAAGCAGGCATTGTCCTTACTGTTGCCCCTGGGGGCCCGTCTCTATGACGCCATAGTGGAAATCTAGCCAAGAATCCAAGAGTGGCCTCTGGGAGAAACTGGTGTGTCCAGGCATGGAAGGCGGCAGCCAAGAGGTTCTGTGAGGTCTGGCTAACAAGCATGGTTTGGGGGTGCTTGGGTGCCCCTCGGGTCTGTTGGGAATACTGAGCCTATGACAGGGCAGATGTCAGGATTAGGGACAGGCCTTGCTTAGTGGCAGGTTACAAGGCTCTATGCTCACCTGCAGTCCGGTCTTAGATCCACACTGCTTGCATGTGCTAGGGGACACATAGTACGGGAAGGAAAGTGCTTTAAGTTTTGTTACACTTTTGAGCTGTCTGCGCTTTCAAAGTTCTGGTTTCCCACACTTCTGTAGTCTTTATGTTTTATTTTCTTGGTTGGTTTCGTTTTGTTGTTTGAGACAGGGTCTCACTATGTAGCCCTGGTTGTCCTGGAAGTCACTCTGGAGACCTGGCTGGCCTTGAACTCATGGAGCTCTGCCTGCCTCTGCTTCCTAAATTCTGGGATTCAAGGTGTGTGCCGCTGTACTCAGCTTCGTATTTCTTGGTTTTTACGGTTGTTTAATTATTATATTTATGTATTTTTGTTTGTTTGGGTGTATGCCACTTGTGTGCAGGTCCTGGCTTCATCTTTCTTGTGTGTTTTAATTATAGTTATGTGTTTGTGTTTGTATGGGTGTATCCCACATGCTTGCAAGGAGGCCAGAAGAGGGCATGGATCCCCTGGACCTAGATTTACAGGTGGCTGTGAGCACCCCGCTGTGGGTGTTGGAAACTGGATTCTGGTTCTCTGCAAGAGCAAAAAGGATTTGTAACCCTGAGCCATCCATAATCTCTCCAGCCGCAGCCCTGAGGTTTTACCAGGCCCATTGTGTGCACGCTCTTGCACTGCTCAAGTGTGCCCAGCCTTGGAGTGTGCCCAGTCCCCCTGAGTGTGTGCATCTGCCTTTTTTTCCTATACAACAACTTTTGTATAGGAAGGTGGCCTTATTTTCAGTGTCTAAAGTACAAGCTTTGAGGAGAGCCACCACAGATTTAATTAAATGATACTAAAATAGGAGATAGTTACTTCTGTGTGTTTCATGGGAAGGTCTCTCTGGTCCTGTGGGTGCAGTCCTGGGAAGCTATGACCTGGAATAATGCCCAGGCCCTTTCCCCTTGGGCATCCGGGGTCTAAGGTGCCGACCCTGAAGCTCAGAGACACTAAGTATACAGAACTCCTGCCTGTGTGGCATCAGCCAGACATTAGGCCCACAGTGTAGATCTCCAGCAGGCTTTGCGTGAGTAGTATACAAGATGGCAGGTCCTCAGTGGCTCCAGTGTGGCAGGAGATGTGGTAGTGTGGTACTGTCCAGCCACTTCAAACTCAGGGGGGCCAGCCCCGGCCTGGGGCTCTGCCATTGGCACAGCAAAGGGTCCATTTATAGCGACAGGAAGCATGGACACCCCTAGCGCCCTTGGAACCAAACATTTATATTAGCAGCCATCTGTGGGCCGTATTGCTGTCCTGTGCTTTAGATCCACATGGCCCAGTCCCATAAGTGAGCGCTATGCCTGGCCCAGGTGCTGGAGCGTGACTGTTCAAAGCCAAAGCCTGCTTTGAAGATTCAGTACCCAGAAGGGATTATGTATGCCTCTTTTGAAGTGTGTTAAGTGCATATTAGAAGGCTGTATTATGCATGTTTGTGTACTGAATTTCATGAAATAGATTATTAGAAAGGTATGTGGCCATCCATGCAATTGCAGTGGCATGTGCCATCAGCCATGCGCCCTTAGCAGTACGGATCTAGAGTGTGCTGTGGCTGCCCTGGCTTTGACTTTGCTCTGATCCCCTGGGTCTGGGCCACTGTTAAGTGCTGCAGTTTCTGGGTTTCTAAGAAAAGCTCGTAAGCAACCTCCTGGGGGGCTCAAGAGGTTCTCCACGTTGACCGTATTTCTCTTGAGGCACCAACCCTGCCTTGCCTGAGGTGAGCCCGCACGTTGAAGGCACAGCATCAGGCTTCTGTTGGGAGCAAAGATGCAGTGTACATGTTTGTAGTTGATTTTCCACATAATGGCTATGTCCTGAATGCATTGGTGGCCTGCTCAGTCTGCATGTCATGTTTATGATGAGGAGAGCTATCTTGTAAATACTTGCCCCGCCCCCATACCATGTGACTCGCTTTGGCAGCTTGAGTGGAGGGGCTGATGCCTGCCTGTGCAGCTGTGGGGAGCCGGCACAGTCCTAGGGAAATACCCCAGGCATGCCCACATCTGGCCAGGCTATTAATATCCCACAAAGGACTCTTTTTTTTTTTCCCTGTGGAGAGCCCGCATGTCGTGCACATGACCAGAGCCCAAGACACGAGCCTTGCAGTGAGCGGCTTTCTGGATGTATCATTGAGTTCTCGTTGACAAGCCTGGGCCTCATAGTTTTCTGCCTGCCATTCTGCAGTATGTGGATGCTGGTTCCCAGAGGGCAGGTGGAACTGTCAGCCCCCAGGGGGCCTGTTGCAGAGAGGCTGGTCCTTCTAAGCGGTTTTTATTCACACCGTGTTGGAAGAGTTCTCTGTAGCCAACTGTGTCCAGGCAATCAGGCCTCGGTAGACTGTAAATGTTAAGCTGCCCAGGAAGACAGACCCCAGGTGGGATCACTAAGGTCAAGTGGGAGAAGAGATGGTACCTGGGTCCATGGAGAGATCTGACATGTTGAAAAGGAGCTGCCAGGACGTAGACATGTGTCTCATCTTTCCGTGTGCAGAGCTGGTCCCACCGGGATACCCCCTAGCTGAGCCTTTCTGGTCCTCTGAACCGGACATAGAGGTTTGGAATTGGATAAAGATAGCCTGTGTCTGTCGTCTTCCTCCTCCTGCGGCCTTGTGTTTAGAAGTCACGGCCACCATGGTCCTAGAGGGTGTGTATTTGACTTAACCAGTGGGACTGCTCACTTGTGCAGGAAATGCAGAGCCCTGAGAACACTGTAGAGTGGCGTGCTCTCCTCCCCGGGCAGGCCTGGGTGTGCAGGCAGCGGTCCCTATGGCAGCACGCCCCACTCAGAGACCCACACTGGGCATTGTGCTCTCTGCTCTTATGGCTTTCTACAGATTGTGTAACTTCCCTAGGGCTGTCGGACTCTGACCCTAGTGCCTCGTTCATGTGGTCTTGTGTGAATAGCTCCTGTGGCTGTGGGCAGGTTGAAGGTCTTCCTCATGGAGAGGTTATTTGAGCTTATCTGGGAGAACCTGGCTGCAGTCACAGGTGCCCTCATAGGAGGAGGGTGGAGGAGTCAAGATGTTGTGCAGAGCTGGCTCTGTGGAGATGAGGTGGACCCTGGAGCAGTGACTGCCAAGATGGATTTTACCCCAGCCCGCCTGGGCCCCTGGTGCCTAATGCTCTGTCAGACATTGCTCTGGGTGTCTGGAGGGCATTGTGATGCTTTTTCTTGTGTGTGTGTGTGTGTGTGTGTGTGTGTGTGTGTGTGTGTGTGTGTGTGTGTATGTAATGTGAGCACATATATGTCAGGACATCATGCCATACATGCTTGTGGAGTTCAGAGGACGACCTCACGTGTGGGTGTTTTTGCCTTCCACTTTATTTGAAACAGGCTCTACTTATTATTATTATTATTATTATTATTATTATTATTATTATTATTATTTTGCCTTTGTGTGCCCCAGACTCATTGACCCATGGTCCAGGGCTTCTCCTGTATCACCTTTCAGCTTCCTATAGGACAGTGGTTCTCAACCTGTGGGTCATGACCCCTTTGGAGGTTGAATGACCTTTTCACAGGGGCTGCATGTCGGATGTTTACATTATGATTCTTAACAGTAATAAAATTATACTTAGGAAGTAGCAAGGAAATAATTTTATGGTGGGGGGGGGTCAACACAGCATGAGGAGCTCTATTAAAGCGTTGCAACATTAGTAAGGTTGAGAACCCCTGCAGTAGGTGAAATGGGATTGTGGATAGATGCTACTTTACTTAGCTTTCTGTGGGTTCTGGAGACCCAGACCCACCCAGGTCCTCATGCTGGTGCAGCAAGCTCTTTCCCCACTGAATCATCTCCCCAGCCCTAGATGGGGCTCTGAAGAGATTACTGTGTTAATCCAAGGACTTGGTAAATCAGAAGGCCTTCCCCATGTGTGTGGTCCTTAGGAGGGAGCAAATGCCTGCAGATTGCCTGGGAGCTCAGGGGTCTCCATTTAGCGATTGCATCCTCTTTAGTCGCCGGTCAGACCGTCCCCATGAATGTCTTTCTCTGTATACCTGGGGGTACCAAGAACTCCACAAGCAAGGACCCTTTGCAGCCACCAGACACAGGAAGAGCCTTGACGTAGTTCTTGGGGGTCTAACATGGTCCTTGACTTTGGCCCAATGCCACTGACTTAAGGCTTCCAGCCTCCAGAGACAAGGAAGGGTTAATGCCTGTTGTTTTAAGCTTCTGGGCTTTAGTAATTGGTAAGGGCAGCCACAGGGAAACAGGAAGTCAGGATAAACAGTACCTCCACAGATACCCTCAGCTATGGCAGAGCTGTCATTCCGAGGCTGTGACCTCTGGGTGGGACACTGCTGGGTCACAGGGTGTGTGGCTCTGGGCTTTGGTAGAACTTGCCGGCCTACTCTGTGAAAGGATCTGATTGTTGCTCTTAGTGGTGGACCCTGTTCCCAGTTCCCTCCCTCTGCATGACAAGTGTCTGCTGGAGAGCGGTGTTGTGGTCACACCGCCTGTCCCTGAACCCTGGTGAGTGGTTCCAGCCTCGGGTCCTGCTACCGCTTCTGCTGGGTCGCCTGCTCGCCTTGCTCCTCAGCAGGGGCTGGGTGTTCTAGATGCTTTTGCTTTGAAACACTGACTCCCGGTTCTTAAGAAAAATTTGAAACACTAATTCCTAATTTTTATCTCATTTATTTATTCTCTGTGTGTGTGGAAGCAGGGAGTAGGGATACATGCTTACCAAGGCGTATTTGTGGAGAGCAGAGGACAACTTGAGAGACTCAGATCTCTCCTACGTGTGGCTTCTGGAGATGGAACTCCTGTTAGGCTCGCCAACAAGCACCTCTACCAGCTGAGCCATCTTGCTTATTCCCAACTCTGTCTTCTGCTGGCCGCTTTTATGAGTGTCTCATTTGCCAGTCAGGTGAAACGCATAATGCTCAGGTTTTTTTCTTCATTCTTAAGGTTTGTAGTGTCGGTGTTAAGCTAGAATGGCTATGCAGGAACTTTATTTTGTGAGTTTGAATTGTATAGCATGAATTCAGATGTTTGAGGGAGGGCTTCAGGGAAGAGAGAGAGAGAGAGAGAGAGAGAGAGAGAGAGAGAGAGAGAGAGAGAGAGACACTGTGTGTGTATGTATACACACGAGTGTACCCATAGCTTGGGTGGAAGTCAGAGGCCACTTGCTGGACTCAGTTCACTGCTTCTATTGTGTGGGATTAAACTCAGGTTGTCAGGGTTGGTGATGGTGTTTCTGGGGAAGAAGGGGCCCAGTTTTAGGTCCTTACAGTGTACCGGCACCTGGCAACAACCATTCTTTTCTTTCTTTGGTTCATGAGTTGAACTTCAGCTCAGTAGTTTCTTAATGTTCTTCATAAGAGGACATGCCACCGCTCCCCAGTGACCTGTTTGCCTTTTCACATCCGAGTCACTTTGGTGACAGTTCTATGGAGTATGCTGACAACAGTGAAGGCGTTCCACCTCTGTGTCCTGCACATGCTATGTTAGCACCGTGATGAGAGAAGATTCCTCTAATGCGTGGTAGACACATGCTCCCTCTGCAGAGGACGGTCAGGGTGCACAGTCGCCGTGCTGAAGGGGCTGTGGAGGAGAGCAGGGAAAAACAGGGAGAAAGGTAAGCACACATTCCCAGCACCCTCTATGTGCTTGAAGTAACATCTAGAAGCCCGTGAAGCTAGAACGGAGGATGTACCTCAGTTGGACGAATGCTTGCCTAATGTGTGTGAAGCCCTTGGTAGCTTTGCTCTCCTGCACTACATAAAACTAGGCGTGATGGTGCACCTCTGTAATCTCAGAAGGCTTGGTAGTTCAGGGCCATCTTTGTTACATATTAGTTTGGGGCCAGGCTGGGCTCAATGAGATCCTGTTTTAAAGTCAGACGCAGACAGCAAAAACCCAAATGTGAAATTAGTGAAGCCAGAGTGTAAGGCAATGAGCACCAACTGGAAAACAGCTTGTGGTGGGCCTGGCTATAGAAGATGGCCTCTGTGTTGGGGACCTGCTTTCCTCCTAGGTTTCCTTTAGGTGTCTGTGGTCTGACCCTGTCCAGGATGGGTGAGGGCATACGGGGGATAGTCTGTGCACCAACAGTCGGCGGGTATGTGAGGGTTGTTCTGTGCCCACATCCACGTGTGTGTGTGTGTGTGTGTGTGTGTGTGTGTGTGTGTGTGTGTG